>NW_027309808.1:1500000-1575829 GCF_047496795.1 Chiloscyllium punctatum | reverse complement strand
CCCTCTGTTTCAGCCCCTCTGTTTCAGCCCCTCTGTTTCAGCCCCTCTGTTTCTCGCCCTCTGTTTCAGCCCCTCTGTTTCAGCCCTTCTGTTTCAGCCCCTCTGTTTCAGCCCCTCTGTTTCTCGCCTTCAGTTTCTCGCCCTCTGTTTCTCGCCTTCTGTTTCAGCCCCTCTGTTTCAGCCCCTCTGTTTCAGCCCCTCGGTTTCTTGCCCTCTGTTTCAGCCCCTCTGTTTCTCGCCCTCTGTTTCAGCCCCTCTGTTTCAGCCCCTCGGTTTCTCGCCCTCTGTTTCAGCCCCTCTGTTTCAGCCCCTCTGTTTCAGCCCCTCTGTTTCAGCCCCTCTGTTTCAGCTCCTCTGTTTCTCGCCCTCTGTTTGAGCCCCTCTGTTTCGCGCCCTCTGTTTCAGCCCTTCTGTTTCCCGCCCTCTGTTTCTCGCCCTCTGTTTCAGCCCCTCTGTTTCTCGCCCTCTGTTTCAGCCCCTCTGTTTCAGCCCCTCTGTTTCAGCCCTCTGTTTCTCGCCCTCTGTTTCACCCCCTCTGTTTCAGCCCCTCTGTTTCAGTCCCTCTGTTTCAGCCCCTCTGTTTCTCGCCCCCTGTTTCAGCCCCTTTGTTTCAGCCCCTCTGTTTCAGCCCCCTGTTTCTCGCCCTCTGTTTCAGCCCTTCTGTTTCAGCCCCTCTGTTTCAGCCCCTCTGTTTCTCGCCCTCTGTTTCAGCCACTCTGTTTCTCGCCTTCTGTTTCAGCCCCTCTGTTTCTCGCCCTCTGTTTCAGCCCCTCTGTTTCAGCCCCGCTGTTTCAGCTCCTCTGTTTCAGCCCCACTGTTTCTCGCCCTCTCTTTCAGCCCCTCTGTTTCTCGCCCTCTGTTTCAGCCCCTCTCTTTCTCGCCCTCTGTTTCAGCCCCTCTGTTTCTCGCCCTCTGTTTCAGCCCCTCTGTTTCTCGCCCTCAGTTTCTGCCCCTATGTTTCAGCTCCTCTGTTTCAGCCCCTCTTTTTCTCACCCACTGTTTCATCCCCTCTGCTTCTCGCCCTCTGTTTCAGCCCCTCTGTTTCAGCCCCTCTGTTTCTCACCCTCTGTTTCAGCCCCTCTGTTTCAGCCCCTCTGTTTCAGCCCCTCTGTTTCAGCCCCTCTGTTTCTCGCCCTCTGTTTCAGCCCCTCGGTTTCTCGCCCTCTGTTTCAGCCCCTCTGTTTCTACTCCTCTGTTTCAGCCCCTCTGTTTCTCGCCCTCTTATTCAGCCCCTCTGTTTCTCGCCCTCTGTTTCAACCGCTCTGTTTGAGCCCCTCTGTTTCAGCCCCTCTGTTTCTCGCCCTCTGTTTCAGCCCCTCTGTTTCTCGCCCTCTGTTTCAGCCCCTCTGTTTCTCGCCCTCTGTTTCAGCCCCTCTGTTTCAGCCACTCTGCTTCTCGCCCGCTGTTTCAGCCCCTCGGTTTCTCGCCCTCTGTTTCAGCCCCTCTGTTTCAGCCCCTCTGTTTCAGCCCCTCTGTTTCTCGCCCTCTGTTTCAGCCCCTCTGTTTCTCGCCCCCTGTTTCAGCCCCTCTGTTTCAGCCCCTCTGTTTCTCGCCCTCTGTTTCAGCCCCTCTGTTTCTCGCCCTCTGTTTCTCGCCCTCTGTTTCAGCCCCTCTGTTTCAGCCCCTCTGTTTCAGCCCCTCGGTTTCTCGTCCTCTGTTTCAGCCCCTCTGTTTCTCGCCCTCTGTTTCAGCCCGTCTGTTTCAGCCCTTCTGTTTCAGCGCCCTCTGTTTCAGCCCCTCTGTTTCTCGCCTTCAGTTTCTCGCCCTCTGTTTCTCGCCTTCTGTTTCAGCCTCTCTGTTTCAGCCCCTCTGTTTCAGCCCCTCGGTTTCTTGCCCTCTGTTTCAGCCCCTCGGTTTCTCGCCCTCTGTTTCAGCCCCTCTGTTTCAGCCCCTCTGTGTCAGCCCCTCTTTTTCAGCCCCCCTGTTTCTCGCCCCCTGTTTCTCGCCCCCTGTTTCTCACCCCCTGTTTCAGACCCTCTGTTTCAGCCCCTCTGTTTCTCGCCCCCTGTTTCAGCCCCTCTGTTTCAGCCCCTCTGTTTCTCGCCCTCTGTTTCAGCCCCTCAGTTTCTCGCCCTCTGTTTCTCGCCCTCTGTTTCAGCCCCTCTGTTTCATCCCCTCTGTTTCAGCCCCTCTGTTTCTCGCCCTCTGTTTCAGCCCCTCTGTTTCAGCCCCTCTGTTTCAGCCCCTCTGTTTCTAGCCCTCTGTTTCAGCCCCTCTATTTCAGCCCCTCTGTTTCAGCCCCTCTGTTTCAGCCCCTCTGTTTCAGCCCCTCTGTTTCTCGCCCTCTGTTTCTCGCCCTCTGTTTCAGCCCCTCTGTTTCAGACCCTCGGTTTCTCGCCCTCTGTTTCAACCCCTCTGTTTTAGCCCCTCTGTTTCAGCCCCACTGTTTCAGCCCCTCGGTTTCTCGCCCTCTGTTTCAACCCCTCTGTTTCTCGCCCTCTGTTTCAGCCCCGCTGTTTCAGCCCCTCTGTTTAAGCCCCTCTGTTCAGACCCTCGGTTTCTCGCCCTCTGTTTCAGCCCCTCTGTTTCAGCCCCTCTGTTTCAGCCCCTCTGTTTCTTGCCCTCTGTTTCAGCCCCTCTGTTTCTCGACCTCTGTTTCAGCCCCTCTGTTTCTCGCCCTCTGTTTCAGCCCCTCTGTTACAGCCACTCTGTTTCTCGCCCGCTGTTTCAGCCCCTCGGTTTCTCGCCCTCTGTTTCAGCCCCTCTGTTTCAGCCCCTCTGTTTCAGCCCCTCTGTTTCTCGCCCTCTGTTTCAGCCCCTCTGTTTCTCGCCCCCTGTTTCAGCCCCTCTGTTTCAGCCCCTCTGTTTCTCGCCCCCTGTTTCAGCCCCTCTGTTCCTCGCCCTCTGTTTCAGCCCCTCTGTTTCTCGCCCTCTGTTTCTCGCCCTCTGTTTCAGCCCCTCTGTTTCAGCCCCTCTGTTTCAGCCCCTCGGTTTCTCGTCCTCTGTTTCAGCCCCTCTGTTTCTCGCCCTCTGTTTCAGCCCCTCTGTTTCAGCCCTTCTGTTTCAGCCCCTCTGTTTCTCGCCCTCTGTTTCAGCCCCTCTGTTTCAGCCCCTCTGTTTCAGCCCCTCTGTTTCAGCCCCTCTTTTTCAGCCCCTCGGTTTCTCGCCCTCTGTTTCAGCCCCTCTGTTTCTCGCCTTCAGTTTCTCGCCCTCTGTTTCTCGCCTTCTGTTTCAGCCCCTCTGTTTCAGCCCCTCTGTTTCAGCCCCTCGGTTTCTTGCCCTCTGTTTCAGCCCCTCTGTTTCTCGCCCTCTGTTTCAGCCCCTCTGTTTCAGCCCCTCGGTTTCTCGCCCTCTGTTTCAGCCCCTCTGTTTCAGCCCCTCTGTTTCAGCCCCTCTGTTTCAGCCCCTCTGTTTCTCGCCCTCTGTTTCAGCCCCTCTGTTTCTCGCCCTCTGTTTCAGCCCCTCTGTTTCAGCCCCTCTGTGTCAGCCCCTCTTTTTCAGCCCCCCTGTTTCTCGCCCCCTGTTTCTCGCCCCCTGTTTCTCACCCCCTGTTTCAGACCCTCTGTTTCAGCCCCTCTGTTTCTCGCCCCCTGTTTCAGCCACTCTGTTTCAGCCCCTCTGTTTCTCGCCCTCTGTTTCAGCCCCTCTGTTTCTCGCCCTCTGTTTCTCGCCCTCTGTTTCAGCCCCTCTGTTTCAGCCCCTCTGTTTCAGCCCCTCTGTTTCTCGCCCTCTGTTTCAGCCCCTCTGTTTCAGCCCCTCTGTTTCAGCCCCTCTGTTTCTAGCCCTCTGTTTCAGCCCCTCTATTTCAGCCCCTCTGTTTCAGCCCCTCTGTTTCAGCCCCTCTGTTTCAGCCCCTCTGTTTCTCGCCCTCTGTTTCTCGCCCCCTGTTTCAGCCCCTCTGTTTCAGCCCCTCGGTTTCTCGCCCTCTGTTTCAACCCCTCTGTTTTAGCCCCTCTGTTTCAGCCCCACTGTTTCAGCCCCTCGGTTTCTCGCCCTCTGTTTCAACCCCTCTGTTTCTCGCCCTCTGTTTCAGCCCCTCTGTTTCAGCCCCTCTGTTTAAGCCCCTCTGTTCAGACCCTCGGTTTCTCGCCCTCTGTTTCAGCCTCTCTGTTTCAGCCCCTCTGTTTCAGCCCCTCGGTTTCTCGCCCTCTGTTTCAGCCCCTCTGTTTCAGCCCCTCTGTTTCAGCCCCTCTGTTTCTCGCCCTCTGTTTCAGCCCCTCTGTTTCTCGCCCCCTGTTTCAGCCCCTCTGTTTCAGCCCCTCTGTTTCTCGCCCTCTGTTTCAGCCCCTCTGTTTCTCGCCCTCTGTTTCTCGCCCTCTGTTTCAGCCCCTCTGTTTCAGCCCCTCTGTTTCAGCCCCTCGGTTTCTCGTCCTCTGTTTCAGCCCCTCTGTTTCTCGCCCTCTGTTTCAGCCCCTCTGTTTCAGCCCTTCTGTTTCAGCCCCTCTGTTTCAGCCCCTCTGTTTCTCGCCTTCAGTTTCTCGCCCTCTGTTCCAGCCCCTCTGTTTCAGCCCCTCTGTTTCAGCCCCTCTGTTTCAGCCCCTCGGTTTCTTGCCCTCTGTTTCAGCCCCTCTGTTTCAGCCCCTCGGTTTCTCGCCCTCTGTTTCAGCCCCTCTGTTTCAGCCCCTCTGTTTCAGCCCTTCTGTTTCTCGCCCTCTGTTTCAGCACCTCGGTTTCTTGCCCTCTGTTTCAGCCCCTCTGTTTCTCGCCCTCTCTTTCAGCCCCTCTGTTTCAGCTCCTCTGTTTCAGCCCCTCTTTTTCTCACCGACTGTTTCAGCCCCTCTGCTTCTCGCCCTCTGTTTCAGCCCCTCAGTTTCAGCCCCTCTGTTTCTCACCCTCTGTTTCAGCCCCTCTGTTTCAGCCCCTCTGTTTCAGCCCCTCTGTTTCTCGCCCTCTGTTTCAGCCCCTCGGTTTCTCGCCCTCTGTTTCAGCCCCTCTGTTTCAGCTCCTCTGTTTCAGCCCCTCTGTTTCTCGCCCTCTTATTCAGCCCCTCTGTTTCTCGCCCTCTGTTTCAGCCGCTCTGTTTGAGCCCCTCTGTTTCAGCCCCTCTGTTTCTCGCCCTCTGTTTCAGCCCCTCTGTTTCAGCCCCTCTGTTTCTTGCCCTCAGTTTCTGCCCCTCTGTTTCTCGCCCTCTGTTTCAGCCCCTCTGTTTCTCGCCCTCTGTTTCTGCCCCTCTGTTTCAGCCCCTCTGTTTCTCGCCCTCGGTTTCAGCCCCTCTGTTTCTCGACCACTGTTTCAGCCCCTCTGTTTCTCGCCCTCTGTTTCAGCCCCTCTGTTTCAGCCCCTCTGATTCTCGCCCTCTGTTTCAGCCCCTCGGTGTCTTGCCCTCTGTTTCAGCCCCTCTGTTTCAGCCCCTCTGTTTCTCGCCCTCGGTTTCAGCCCCTCTGTTTCTCGACCTCTGTTTCAGCCCCTCTGTTTCAGACCCTCGGTTTCTCGCCCTCTGTTACAGCCCCACTGTTTGAGCCCGTCTGTTTCAGCCCCTCTGTTTCTCGCCCTCTGTTTCAGCCCCTCTGTTTCAGCCCCTCTGTTTCTTGCCCTCTGTTTCAGCCCCTCTGTTTCTCGCCCTCTGTTTCAGCCCCTCTGTTTCTCGCCCTCTGTTTCAGCCCCTCTGTTTCAGCCCCTCTGATTCTCGCCCTCTGTTTCAGCCCCTCGGTTTCTTGCCCTCTGTTTCAGCCCCTCTGTTTCAGCCCCTCTGTTTCAGCCCCTCTGTTTCTCGCCCTCGGTTTCAGCCCCTCTGTTTCTCGACCTCTGTTTCAGCCCCTCTGTTTCTCGCCCTCTGTTTCAGCCCCTCTGTTTCAGCCCCTCTGATTCTCGCCCTCTGTTTCAGCCCCTCGGTTTCTTGCCCTCTGTTTCAGCCCCTTTGTTTCAGCCCCTCTGTTTCAGCCCCTCTGTTTCTCGCCCTCGGTTTCAGCCCCTCTGTTTCTCGACCTCTGTTTCAGCCCCTCTGTTTCAGCCCCTCTGTTTCTCGCCCTCTGTTACAGCCCCACTGTTTCAGCCCTTCTGTTTCTCGCCCTCTGTTTCAGCCCCTCTGTTTCAGCCCCTCTGTTTCAGCCCCTCTGTTTCAGCCCCTCTGTTTCTCGCCCTCTGTTTCAGCCCCTCTGTTTCTCGCCCTCTGATTCTCGCCCTCTGTTTCAGCCCCTCTGTTTCAGCCCCTCTGTTTCAGCCCCTCGGTTTCTCGCCCTCTGTTTCAGCCCCTCTGTTTCTTGCCCTCTGTTTCAGCCCCTCTATTTCAGACCTTCTGTTTCAGCCCCTCTGTTTCAGCCCCTCTGTTTCTCGCCCTCTGTTTCTCGCCCTCTGTTTCTCGCCTTCTGTTTCAGCCCCTCTGTTTCAGCCCCTCGGTTTCAGCCCCTCGGTTTCTCGCCCTCTGTTTCAGCCTTACTGTTTGTCGCCCTCTGTTTCAGCCCCTCTGTTTCAGCCCCCTGTTTCTCGCCCTCTGTTTCAGCCCCTCTGTTTCAGCCCCTCTGTTTCAGCCCCTCGGTTTCTCGCCCTCTGTTTCTCGCCCCCTGTTTCTGCCCCTCTGTTTCAGCCCCTCGGTTTCTCGCCCTCTGTTTCAGCCCCTCTGTTTCAGTCCCACTGTTTCAGCCCCTCTGTTTCTCGCCCTCTGTTTCAGCCCCTCTGTTTCAGCCCCTCTGTTTCTAGCCCTCTGTTTCAGCACCTCTGTTTCAGCACCCTGTTTCAGCCCCTCTGTTTCTCGCTCTCTGTTTCAGCCCCTCTGGTTCAGTCCCTCTGTTTCAGCCCCTCTGATTCGCGCCCTCTGTTTCAGCCCCTCTGTTTCTCGCCCTCTGTTTCAGCCCCTCTGTTTCTCGCCCTATGTTTCAGCCCCTCTGTTTCAGCCCCTCTGTTTCAGCACCTCTGTTTCTCGCCCTCTGTTTCAGCCCCTCTGTTTCAGCCCCTCTGTTTCTCGCCCTATGTTTCAGCCCCTCTGTTTCAGCCCCTCTGTTTCTCACCCTCTGTTTCAGCCCCTCGGTTTCTCGTTCTCTGTTTCAGCCCCTCTGTTTCAGCCCCTCTGTTTCAGCCCCTCTGTTTCAAGTCCTCTGTTTCAGCCCCTCTGTTTCAGCCCCCTGTTTCTCGCCCTCTGTTTCAGCCCCTCTGTTTCAGCCCCTCTGTTTCAGCTCCTCTGTTTCTCGCCCTCTGTTTTAGCCCCTCTGTTTCGCGCCATCTGTTTCAGCCCTTCTGTTTCCCGCCCTCTGTTTCTCGCCCTCTGTTTCAGCCCCTCTGTTTTTCGCCCTCTGTTTCAGCCCCTCTGTTTCAGCCCCTCTGTTTCAGCCCTCTGTTTCTCGCCCTCTGTTTCAGCCCCTCTGTTTCAGTCCCTCTGTTTCAGCCCCTCTGTTTCTCGCCCCCTGTTTCAGCCCCTTTGTTTCAGCCCCTCTGTTTCAGCCCCCTGTTTCTTGCCCTCTGTTTCAGCCCTTCTGTTTCAGCCCCTCTGTTTCAGCCCCTCTGTTTCTCGCCCTCTGTTTCAGCCACTCTGTTTCTCGCCTTCTGTTTCAGCCCCTCTGTTTCTCGCCGTCTGTTTCAGCCCCTCTGTTTCAGCCCCGCTGTTTCAGCTCCACTGTTTCAGCCCCACTGTTTCTCGCCCTCTGTTTCAGCCCCTCTGTTTCTCGCCCTCTGTTTCAGCCCCTCTGTTTCTCGCCCTCAGTTTCTGCACCTCTGTTTCAGCTCCTCTGTTTCAGCCCCTCTTTTTCTCACCCACTGTTTCAGCCCCTCTGCTTCTCGCCCTCTGTTTCAGCCCCTCTGTTTCAGCCCCTCTGTTTCTCACCCTCTGTTTCAGCCCCTCTGTTTCAGCCCCTCTGTTTCAGCCCCTCTGTTTCTCGCCCTCTGTTTCAGCCCCTCTGTTTCAGCCCCTCTGTTTCTCGCCCTCTGTTTCAGCCCCTCTGTTTCAGCCCCTCTGTTACAGCCCTCTGTTTCTCGCCCCCTGTTTCAGCCCCTTTGTTTCAGCCCCTCTGTTTCAGCCCCCTGTTTCTCGCCCTCTGTTTCAGCCCTTCTGTTTCAGCCCCTCTGTTTCAGCCCCTCTGTTTCTCGCCCTCTGTTTCAGCCACTCTGTTTCTCGCCTTCTGTTTCAGCCGCTCTGTTTCTCGCCCTCTGTTTCAGCCCCTCTGTTTCAGCCCCGCTGTTTCAGCTCCTCTGTTTCAGCCCCGCTGTTTCTCGCCCTCTCTTTCAGCCCCTCTGTTTCTCGCTCTCTGTTTCAGCCCCTCTCTTTCTCGCCCTCTGTTTCAGCCCCTCTGTTTCTCGCCCTCTGTTTCAGCCCCTCTGTTTCTCGCCCTCAGTTTCTGCACCTCTGTTTCAGCTCCTCTGTTTCAGCCCCTCTTTTTCTCACCCACTGTTTCAGCCCCTCTGCTTCTCGCCCTCTGTTTCAGCCCCTCTGTTTCAGCCCCTCTGTTTCTCACCCTCTGTTTCAGCCCCTCTGTTTCAGCCCCTCTGTCTCAGCACCTCTGTTTCTCGCCCTCTGTTTCAGCCCCTCGGTTTCTCGCCCTCTGTTTCAGCCCCTCTCTTTCTACTCCTCTGTTTCAGCCCCTCTGTTTCTCGCCCTCTTATTCTGCCCCTCTGTTTCTCGCCCTCTGTTTCAGCCGCTCTGTTTGAGCCCCTCTGTTTCAGCCCCTCTGTTTCTCGCCCACTGTTTCAGCCCCTCGGTTTCGCGCCCTCTGTTTCAGCCCCTCTGTTTCAGCCCCTCTATTTCAGCCCCTCTGTTTCAACCCCTCTGTTTCAGCCCCTCTGTTTCTCGCCCTCTGTTTCAGCCCCTCTGTTTCTCGCCCTCTGTTTCAGCCCCTCTGTTTCAGCCACTCTGTTTCTCGCCCGCTGTTTCAGCCCCTCGGTTTCTCGCCCTCTGTTTCAGCCCCTCTGTTTCAGCCCCTCTGTTTCAGCCCCTCTGTTTCTCGCCCTCTGTTTCAGCCCCTCTGTTTCTCGCCCCCTGTTTCAGCCCCTCTGTTTCAGCCCCTCTGTTTCGCGCCCTCTGTTTCAGCCCCTCTGTTTCTCGCCCTCTGTTTCTCGCCCTCTGTTTCAGCCCCTCTGTTTCAGCCCCTCGGTTTCTCGTCCTCTGTTTCAGTCCCTCTGTTTCTCGCCCTCTGTTTCCGCCCCTCTGTTTCAGCCCTTCTGTTTCTCGCCCTCTGTTTCAGCCCCTCTGTTTCTCGCCTTCAGTTTCTCGCCCTCTGTTTCTCGCCTTCTGTTTCAGCCCCTCTGTTTCAGCCCCTCTGTTTCAGCCCCTCGGTTTCTTGCCCTCTGTTTCAGCCCCTCTGTTTCTCGCCCTCTGTTTCAGCCCCTCGGTTTCAGCCCCTCGGTTTCTCGCCCTCTGTTTCAGCCCCTCTGTTTCAGCCCCTCTGTTTAAGCCCCTCTGTTTCAGCCCCTCTGTTTCTCGCCCTCTGTTTCAGCCCCTCTGTTTCAGCCCTTCTGTTTCAGCCCCTCTTTTTCAGCCCCTCTGTTTCTCGCCTTCAGTTTCTCGCCCTCTGTTTCTCGCCTTCTGTTTCAGCCACTCTGTTTCAGCCCCTCTGTTTCAGCCCCTCGGTTTCTTGCCCTCTGTTTCAGCCCCTCTGTTTCTCGCCCTCTGTTTCAGCCCCTCTGTTTCAGCCCCTTGGTTTCTCGCCCTCTGTTTCAGCCCCTCTGTTTCAGCCCCTCTGTTTCAGCCCCTCTGTTTCAGCCCCTCTGTTTCAGCTCCTCTGTTTCTCGCCCTCTGTTTGAGCCCCTCTGTTTCGCGCCCTCTGTTTCAGCCCTTCTGTTTCCCGCCCTCTGTTTCTCGCCCTCTGTTTCAGCCCCTCTGTTTCTCGCCCTCTGTTTCAGCCCCTCTGTTTCAGCCCCTCTGTTTCAGCCCTCTGTTTCTCGCCCTCTGTTTCACCCCCTCTGTTTCAGCCCCTCTGTTTCAGTCCCTCTGTTTCAGCCCCTCTGTTTCTCGCCCCCTGTTTCAGCCCCTTTGTTTCAGCCCCTCTGTTTCAGCCCCCTGTTTCTCGCCCTCTGTTTCAGCCCTTCTGTTTCAGCCCCTCTGTTTCAGCCCCTCTGTTTCTCGCCCTCTGTTTCAGCCACTCTGTTTCTCGCCTTCTGTTTCAGCCCCTCTGTTTCTCGCCCTCTGTTTCAGCCCCTCTGTTTCAGCCCCGCTGTTTCAGCTCCTCTGTTTCAGCCCCACTGTTTCTCGCCCTCTCTTTCAGCCCCTCTGTTTCTCGCCCTCTGTTTCAGCCCCTCTCTTTCTCGCCCTCTGTTTCAGCCCCTCTGTTTCTCGCCCTCAGTTTCTGCCCCTATGTTTCAGCTCCTCTGTTTCAGCCCCTCTTTTTCTCACCCACTGTTTCATCCCCTCTGCTTCTCGCCCTCTGTTTCAGCCCCTCTGTTTCAGCCCCTCTGTTTCTCACCCTCTGTTTCAGCCCCTCTGTTTCAGCCCCTCTGTTTCAGCCCCTCTGTTTCAGCCCCTCTGTTTCTCGCCCTCTGTTTCAGCCCCTCGGTTTCTCGCCCTCTGTTTCAGCCCCTCTGTTTCTACTCCTCTGTTTCAGCCCCTCTGTTTCTCGCCCTCTTATTCAGCCCCTCTGTTTCTCGCCCTCTGTTTCAGCCGCTCTGTTTGAGCCCCTCTGTTTCAGCCCCTCTGTTTCTCGCCCTCTGTTTCAGCCCCTCTGTTTCTCGCCCTCTGTTTCAGCCCCTCTGTTTCTCGCCCTCTGTTTCAGCCCCTCTGTTTCAGCCACTCTGTTTCTCGCCCGCTGTTTCAGCCCCTCGGTTTCTCGCCCTCTGTTTCAGCCCCTCTGTTTCAGCCCCTCTGTTTCTCGCCCTCTGTTTCAGCCCCTCTGTTTCTCGCCCCCTGTTTCAGCCCCTCTGTTTCAGCCCCTCTGTTTCTCGCCCTCTGTTTCAGCCCCTCTGTTTCTCGCCCTCTGTTTCTCGCCCTCTGTTTCAGCCCCTCTGTTTCAGCCCCTCTGTTTCAGCCCCTCGGTTTCTCGTCCTCTGTTTCAGCCCCTCTGTTTCTCGCCCTCTGTTTCAGCCCGTCTGTTTCAGCCCTTCTGTTTCAGCGCCCTCTGTTTCAGCCCCTCTGTTTCTCGCCTTCAGTTTCTCGCCCTCTGTTTCTCGCCTTCTGTTTCAGCCTCTCTGTTTCAGCCCCTCTGTTTCAGCCCCTCGGTTTCTTGCCCTCTGTTTCAGCCCCTCGGTTTCTCGCCCTCTGTTTCAGCCCCTCTGTTTCAACCCCTCTGTGTCAGCCCCTCTTTTTCAGCCCCCCTGTTTCTCGCCCCCTGTTTCTCGCCCCCTGTTTCTCACCCCCTGTTTCAGACCCTCTGTTTCAGCCCCTCTGTTTCTCGCCCCCTGTTTCAGCCCCTCTGTTTCAGCCCCTCTGTTTCTCGCCCTCTGTTTCAGCCCCTCAGTTTCTCGCCCTCTGTTTCTCGCCCTCTGTTTCAGCCCCTCTGTTTCATCCCCTCTGTTTCAGCCCCTCTGTTTCTCGCCCTCTGTTTCAGCCCCTCTGTTTCAACCCCTCTGTTTCAGCCCCTCTGTTTCTAGCCCTCTGTTTCAGCCCCTCTATTTCAGCCCCTCTGTTTCAGCCCCTCTGTTTCAGCCCCTCTGTTTCAGCCCCTCTGTTTCTCGCCCTCTGTTTCTCGCCCTCTGTTTCAGCCCCTCTGTTTCAGCCCCTCGGTTTCTCGCCCTCTGTTTCAACCCCTCTGTTTTAGCCCCTCTGTTTCAGCCCCACTGTTTCAGCCCCTCGGTTTCTCGCCCTCTGTTTCAACCCCTCTGTTTCTCGCCCTCTGTTTCAGCCCCGCTGTTTCAGCCCCTCTGTTTAAGCCCCTCTGTTCAGACCCTCGGTTTCTCGCCCTCTGTTTCAGCCCCTCTGTTTCAGCCCCTCTGTTTCAGCCCCTCTGTTTCTTGCCCTCTGTTTCAGCCCCTCTGTTTCTCGACCTCTGTTTCAGCCCCTCTGTTTCTCGCCCTCTGTTTCAGCCCCTCTGTTACAGCCACTCTGTTTCTCGCCCGCTGTTTCAGCCCCTCGGTTTCTCGCCCTCTGTTTCAGCCCCTCTGTTTCAGCCCCTCTGTTTCAGCCCCTCTGTTTCTCGCCCTCTGTTTCAGCCCCTCTGTTTCTCGCCCCCTGTTTCAGCCCCTCTGTTTCAGCCCCTCTGTTTCTCGCCCCCTGTTTCAGCCCCTCTGTTCCTCGCCCTCTGTTTCAGCCCCTCTGTTTCTCGCCCTCTGTTTCTCGCCCTCTGTTTCAGCCCCTCTGTTTCAGCCCCTCTGTTTCAGCCCCTCGGTTTCTCGTCCTCTGTTTCAGCCCCTCTGTTTCTCGCCCTCTGTTTCAGCCCCTCTGTTTCAGCCCTTCTGTTTCAGCCCCTCTGTTTCTCGCCCTCTGTTTCAGCCCCTCTGTTTCAGCCCCTCCGTTTCAGCCCCTCTGTTTCAGCCCCTCTTTTTCAGCCCCTCGGTTTCTCGCCCTCTGTTTCAGCCCCTCTGTTTCTCGCCTTCAGTTTCTCGCCCTCTGTTTCTCGCCTTCTGTTTCAGCCCCTCTGTTTCAGCCCCTCTGTTTCAGCCCCTCGGTTTCTTGCCCTCTGTTTCAGCCCCTCTGTTTCTCGCCCTCTGTTTCAGCCCCTCTGTTTCAGCCCCTCGGTTTCTCGCCCTCTGTTTCAGCCCCTCTGTTTCAGCCCCTCTGTTTCAGCCCCTCTGTTTCAGCCCCTCTGTTTCTCGTCCTCTGTTTCAGCCCCTCTGTTTCTCGCCCTCTGTTTCAGCCCCTCTGTTTCAGCCCCTCTGTGTCAGCCCCTCTTTTTCAGCCCCCCTGTTTCTCGCCCCCTGTTTCTCGCCCCCTGTTTCTCACCCCCTGTTTCAGACCCTCTGTTTCAGCCCCTCTGTTTCTCGCCCCCTGTTTCAGCCACTCTGTTTCAGCCCCTCTGTTTCTCGCCCTCTGTTTCAGCCCCTCTGTTTCTCGCCCTCTGTTTCTCGCCCTCTGTTTCAGCCCCTCTGTTTCAGCCCCTCTGTTTCAGCCCCTCTGTTTCTCGCCCTCTGTTTCAGCCCCTCTGTTTCAGCCCCTCTGTTTCAGCCCCTCTGTTTCTAGCCCTCTGTTTAAGCCCCTCTATTTCAGCCCCTCTGTTTCAGCCCCTCTGTTTCAGCCCCTCTGTTTCAGCCCCTCTGTTTCTCGCCCTCTGTTTCTCGCCCCCTGTTTCAGCCCCTCTGTTTCAGCCCCTCGGTTTCTCGCCCTCTGTTTCAACCCCTCTGTTTTAGCCCCTCTGTTTCAGCCCCACTGTTTCAGCCCCTCGGTTTCTCGCCCTCTGTTTCAACCCCTCTGTTTCTCGCCCTCTGTTTCAGCCCCTCTGTTTCAGCCCCTCTGTTTAAGCCCCTCTGTTCAGACCCTCGGTTTCTCGCCCTCTGTTTCAGCCCCTCTGTTTCAGCCCCTCTGTTTCAGCCCCTCGGTTTCTCGCCCTCTGTTTCAGCCCCTCTGTTTCAGCCCCTCTGTTTCAGCCCCTCTGTTTCTCGCCCTCTGTTTCAGCCCCTCTGTTTCTCGCCCCCTGTTTCAGCCCCTCTGTTTCAGCCCCTCTGTTTCTCGCCCTCTGTTTCAGCCCCTCTGTTTCTCGCCCTCTGTTTCTCGCCCTCTGTTTCAGCCCCTCTGTTTCAGCCCCTCTGTTTCAGCCCCTCGGTTTCTCGTCCTCTGTTTCAGCCCCTCTGTTTCTCGCCCTCTGTTTCAGCCCCTCTGTTTCAGCCCTTCTGTTTCAGCCCCTCTGTTTCAGCCCCTCTGTTTCTCGCCTTCAGTTTCTCGCCCTCTGTTCCAGCCCCTCTGTTTCAGCCCCTCTGTTTCAGCCCCTCTGTTTCAGCCCCTCGGTTTCTTGCCCTCTGTTTCAGCCCCTCTGTTTCAGCCCCTCGGTTTCTCGCCCTCTGTTTCAGCCCCTCTGTTTCAGCCCCTCTGTTTCAGCCCTTCTGTTTCTCGCCCTCTGTTTCAGCACCTCGGTTTCTTGCCCTCTGTTTCAGCCCCTCTGTTTCTCGCCCTCTCTTTCAGCCCCTCTGTTTCAGCTCCTCTGTTTCAGCCCCTCTTTTTCTCACCGACTGTTTCAGCCCCTCTGCTTCTCGCCCTCTGTTTCAGCCCCTCAGTTTCAGCCCCTCTGTTTCTCACCCTCTGTTTCAGCCCCTCTGTTTCAGCCCCTCTGTTTCAGCCCCTCTGTTTCTCGCCCTCTGTTTCAGCCCCTCGGTTTCTCGCCCTCTGTTTCAGCCCCTCTGTTTCAGCTCCTCTGTTTCAGCCCCTCTGTTTCTCGCCCTCTTATTCAGCCCCTCTGTTTCTCGCCCTCTGTTTCAGCCGCTCTGTTTGAGCCCCTCTGTTTCAGCCCCTCTGTTTCTCGCCCTCTGTTTCAGCCCCTCTGTTTCAGCCCCTCTGTTTCTTGCCCTCTGTTTCAGCCCCTCTGTTTCTCGCCCTCTGTTTCAGCCCCTCTGTTTCTCGCCCTCTGTTTCAGCCCCTCTGTTTCAGCCCCTCTGATTCTCGCCCTCTGTTTCAGCCCCTCGGTTTCTTGCCCTCTGTTTCAGCCCCTCTGTTTCAGCCCCTCTGTTTCAGCCCCTCTGTTTCTCGCCCTCGGTTTCAGCCCCTCTGTTTCTCGACCACTGTTTCAGCCCCTCTGTTTCTCGCCCTCTGTTTCAGCCCCTCTGTTTCAGCCCCTCTGATTCTCGCCCTCTGTTTCAGCCCCTCGGTGTCTTGCCCTCTGTTTCAGCCCCTCTGTTTCAGCCCCTCTGTTTCAGCCCCTCTGTTTCTCGCCCTCGGTTTCAGCCCCTCTGTTTCTCGACCTCTGTTTCAGCCCCTCTGTTTCAGACCCTCGGTTTCTCGCCCTCTGTTACAGCCCCACTGTTTGAGCCCGTCTGTTTCAGCCCCTCTGTTTCTCGCCCTCTGTTTCAGCCCCTCTGTTTCAGCCCCTCTGATTCTCGCCCTCTGTTTCAGCCCCTCGGTTTCTTGCCCTCTGTTTCAGCCCCTCTGTTTCAGCCCCTCTGTTTCAGCCCCTCTGTTTCTCGCCCTCGGTTTCAGCCCCTCTGTTTCTCGACCTCTGTTTCAGCCCCTCTGTTTCTCGCCCTCTGTTTCAGCCCCTCTGTTTCAGCCCCTCTGATTCTCGCCCTCTGTTTCAGCCCCTCGGTTTCTTGCCCTCTGTTTCAGCCCCTCTGTTTCAGCCCCTCTGTTTCAGCCCCTCTGTTTCTCGCCCTCGGTTTCAGCCCCTCTGTTTCTCGACCTCTGTTTCAGCCCCTCTGTTTCAGACCCTCGGTTTCTCGCCCTCTGTTACAGCCCCACTGTTTCAGCCCTTCTGTTTCTCGCCCTCTGTTTCAGCCCCTCTGTTTCAGCCCCTCTGTTTCAGCCCCTCTGTTTCAGCCCCTCTGTTTCTCGCCCTCTGTTTCAGCCCCTCTGTTTCTCGCCCTCTGATTCTCGCCCTCTGTTTCAGCCCCTCTGTTTCAGCCCCTCTGTTTCAGCCCCTCGGTTTCTCGCCCTCTGTTTCAGCCCCTCTGTTTCTTGCCCTCTGTTTCAGCCCCTCTATTTCAGACCTTCTGTTTCAGCCCCTCTGTTTCAGCCCCTCTGTTTCTCGCCCTCTGTTTCTCGCCCTCTGTTTCTCGCCTTCTGTTTCAGCCCCTCTGTTTCAGCCCCTCGGTTTCAGCCCGTCGGTTTCATCCCCTCGGTTTCTCGCCCTCTGTTTCAGCCTTACTGTTTGTCGCCCTCTGTTTCAGCCCCTCTGTTTCAGCCCCCTGTTTCTCGCCCTCTGTTTCAGCCCCTCTGTTTCAGCCCCTCTGTTTCAGCCCCTCGGTTTCTCGCCCTCTGTTTCTCGCCCCCTGTTTCAGCCCCTCTGTTTCAGCCCCTCGGTTTCTCGCCCTCTGTTTCAGCCCCTCTGTTTCAGTCCCACTGTTTCAGCCCCTCTGTTTCTCGCCCTCTGTTTCAGCCCCTCTGTTTCAGCCCCTCTGTTTCTAGCCCTCTGTTTCAGCCCCTCTGTTTCAGCACCCTGTTTCAGCCCCTCTGTTTCTCGCCCTCTGTTTCAGCCCCTCTGGTTCAGTCCCTCTGTTTCAGCCCCTCTGATTCTCGCCCTCTGTTTCAGCCCCTCTGTTTCTCGCCCTCTGTTTCAGCCCCTCTGTTTCTCGCCCTATGTTTCAGCCCCTCTGTTTCAGCCCCTCTGTTTCAGCACCTCTGTTTCTCGACCTCAGTTTCAGCCCCTCTGTTTCAGCCCCTCTGTTTCTCGCCCTATGTTTCAGCCCCTCTGTTTCAGCCCCTCTGTTTCTCACCCTCTGTTTCAGCCCCTCGGTTTCTCGCCCTCTGTTTCAGCCCCTCTGTTTCAGCCCCTCTGTTTCAGCCCCTCTGTTTCAAGTCCTCTGTTTCAGCCCCTCTGTTTCAGCCCCCTGTTTCTCGCCCTCTGTTTCAGCCCCTCTGTTTCAGCCCCTCTGTTTCAGCCCCTCTGTTTCAAGTCCTCTGTTTCAGCCCCTCTGTTTCAGCCCCACTGTTTCTCGCCCTCTGTTTCAGCTCCTCTGTTTCTCGCCCTCTGTTTTAGCCCCTCTGTTTCGCGCCATCTGTTTCAGCCCTTCTGTTTCCCGCCCTCTGTTTCTCGCCCTCTGTTTCAGCCCCTCTGTTTTTCGCCCTCTGTTTCAGCCCCTATGTTTCAGCCCCTCTGTTTCAGCCCTCTGTTTCTCGCCCTCTGTTTCAGCCCCTCTGTTTCAGTCCCTCTGTTTCAGCCCCTCTGTTTCTCGCCCCCTGTTTCAGCCCCTTTGTTTCAGCCCCTCTGTTTCAGCCCCCTGTTTCTTGCCCTCTGTTTCAGCCCTTCTGTTTCAGCCCCTCTGTTTCAGCCCCTCTGTTTCTCGCCCTCTGTTTCAGCCACTCTGTTTCTCGCCTTCTGTTTCAGCCCCTCTGTTTCTCGCCCTCTGTTTCAGCCCCTCTGTTTCAGCCCCGCTGTTTCAGCTCCTCTGTTTCAGCCCCACTGTTTCTCGCCCTCTGTTTCAGCCCCTCTGTTTCTCGCCCTCTGTTTCAGCCCCTCTCTTTCTCGCCCTCTGTTTCAGCCCCTCTGTTTCTCGCCCTCAGTTTCTGCACCTCTGTTTCAGCTCCTCTGTTTCAGCCCCTCTTTTTCTCACCCACTGTTTCAGCCCCTCTGCTTCTCGCCCTCTGTTCCAGCCCCTCTGTTTCAGCCCCTCTGTTTCTCACCCTCTGTTTCAGCCCCTCTGTTTCAGCCCCTCTGTTTCAGCCCCTCTGTTTCTCGCCCTCTGTTTCAGCCCCTCTGTTTCAGCCCCTCTGTTTCAGCTCCTCTGATTCTCGCCCTCTGTTTCAGCCCCTCTGTTTCGCGCCCTCTGTTTCAGCCCTTCTGTTTCCCGCCCTCTGTTTCTCGCCCTCTGTTTCAGCCCCTCTGTTTCTCGCCCTCTGTTTCAGCCCCTCTGTTTCAGCCCCTCTGTTACAGCCCTCTGTTTCTCGCCCTCTGTTTCAGCCCCTCTGTTTCAGCCCCTCTGTTTCAGTCCCTCTGTTTCAGCCCCTCTGTTTCTCGCCCCCTGTTTCAGCCCCTTTGTTTCAGCCCCTCTGTTTCAGCCCCCTGTTTCTCGCCCTCTGTTTCAGCCCTTCTGTTTCAGCCCCTCTGTTTCAGCCCCTCTGTTTCTCGCCCTCTGTTTCAGCCCCTCTGTTTCTCGCCCTCAGTTTCTGCACCTCTGTTTCAGCTCCTCTGTTTCAGCCCCTCTTTTTCTCACCCACTGTTTCAGCCCCTCTGCTTCTCGCCCTCTGTTTCAGCCCCTCTGTTTCAGCCCCTCTGTTTCTCACCCTCTGTTTCAGCCCCTCTGTTTCAGCCCCTCTGTTTCAGCCCCTCTGTTTCTCGCCCTCTGTTTCAGCCCCTCTGTTTCAGCCCCTCTGTTTCAGCTCCTCTGATTCTCGCCCTCTGTTTCAGCCCCTCTGTTTCGCGCCCTCTGTTTCAGCCCCTCTGTTTCTCGCCCTCTGTTTCTCGCCCTCTTTTTCAGCCCCTCTGTTTCAGCCCCTCTGTTTCAGCCCCTCGGTTTCTCGTCCTCTGTTTCAGCCCCTCTGTTTCTCGCCCTCTGTTTCAGCCCGTCTGTTTCAGCCCTTCTGTTTCAGCGCCCTCTGTTTCAGCCCCTCTGTTTCTCGCCTTCAGTTTCTCGCCCTCTGTTTCTCGCCTTCTGTTTCAGCCTCTCTGTTTCAGCCCCTCTGTTTCAGCCCCTCGGTTTCTTGCCCTCTGTTTCAGCCCCTCGGTTTCTCGCCCTCTGTTTCAGCCCCTCTGTTTCAGCCCCTCTGTGTCAGCCCCTCTTTTTCAGCCCCCCTGTTTCTCGCCCCCTGTTTCTCGCCCCCTGTTTCTCACCCCCTGTTTCAGACCCTCTGTTTCAGCCCCTCTGTTTCTCGCCCCCTGTTTCAGCCCCTCTGTTTCAGCCCCTCTGTTTCTCGCCCTCTGTTTCAGCCCCTCAGTTTCTCGCCCTCTGTTTCTCGCCCTCTGTTTCAGCCCCTCTGTTTCATCCCCTCTGTTTCAGCCCCTCTGTTTCTCGCCCTCTGTTTCAGCCCCTCTGTTTCAGCCCCTCTGTTTCAGCCCCTCTGTTTCTAGCCCTCTGTTTCAGCCCCTCTATTTCAGCCCCTCTGTTTCAGCCCCTCTGTTTCAGCCCCTCTGTTTCAGCCCCTCTGTTTCTCGCCCTCTGTTTCTCGCCCTCTGTTTCAGCCCCTCTGTTTCAGACCCTCGGTTTCTCGCCCTCTGTTTCAACCCCTCTGTTTTAGCCCCTCTGTTTCAGCCCCACTGTTTCAGCCCCTCGGTTTCTCGCCCTCTGTTTCAACCCCTCTGTTTCTCGCCCTCTGTTTCAGCCCCGCTGTTTCAGCCCCTCTGTTTAAGCCCCTCTGTTCAGACCCTCGGTTTCTCGCCCTCTGTTTCAGCCCCTCTGTTTCAGCCCCTCTGTTTCAGCCCCTCTGTTTCTTGCCCTCTGTTTCAGCCCCTCTGTTTCTCGACCTCTGTTTCAGCCCCTCTGTTTCTCGCCCTCTGTTTCAGCCCCTCTGTTACAGCCACTCTGTTTCTCGCCCGCTGTTTCAGCCCCTCGGTTTCTCGCCCTCTGTTTCAGCCCCTCTGTTTCAGCCCCTCTGTTTCAGCCCCTCTGTTTCTCGCCCTCTGTTTCAGCCCCTCTGTTTCTCGCCCCCTGTTTCAGCCCCTCTGTTTCAGCCCCTCTGTTTCTCGCCCCCTGTTTCAGCCCCTCTGTTCCTCGCCCTTTGTTTCAGCCCCTCTGTTTCTCGCCCTCTGTTTCTCGCCCTCTGTTTCAGCCCCTATGTTTCAGCCCCTCTGTTTCAGCCCCTCGGTTTCTCGTCCTCTGTTTCAGCCCCTCTGTTTCTCGCCCTCTGTTTCAGCCCCTCTGTTTCAGCCCTTCTGTTTCAGCCCCTCTGTTTCTCGCCCTCTGTTTCAGCCCCTCTGTTTCAGCCCCTCTGTTTCAGCCCCTCTGTTTCAGCCCCTCTTTTTCAGCCCCTCGGTTTCTCGCCCTCTGTTTCAGCTCCTCTGTTTCTCGCCTTCAGTTTCTCGCCCTCTGTTTCTCGCCTTCTGTTTCAGCCCCTCTGTTTCAGCCCCTCTGTTTCAGCCCCTCGGTTTCTTGCCCTCTGTTTCAGCCCCTCTGTTTCTCGCCCTCTGTTTCAGCCCCTCTGTTTCAGCCCCTCGGTTTCTCGCCCTCTGTTTCAGCCCCTCTGTTTCAGCCCCTCTGTTTCAGCCCCTCTGTTTCAGCCCCTCTGTTTCTCGCCCTCTGTTTCAGCCCCTCTGTTTCTCGCCCTCTGTTTCAGCCCCTCTGTTTCAGCCCCTCTGTGTCAGCCCCTCTTTTTCAGCCCCCCTGTTTCTCGCCCCCTGTTTCTCGCCCCCTGTTTCTCACCCCCTGTTTCAGACCCTCTGTTTCAGCCCCTCTGTTTCTCGCCCCCTGTTTCAGCCACTCTGTTTCAGCCCCTCTGTTTCTCGCCCTCTGTTTCAGCCCCTCTGTTTCTCGCCCTCTGTTTCTCGCCCTCTGTTTCAGCCCCTCTGTTTCAGCCCCTCTGTTTCAGCCCCTCTGTTTCTCGCCCTCTGTTTCAGCCCCTCTGTTTCAGCCCCTCTGTTTCAGCCCCTCTGTTTCTAGCCCTCTGTTTCAGCCCCTCTATTTCAGCCCCTCTGTTTCAGCCCCTCTGTTTCAGCCCCTCTGTTTCAGCCCCTCTGTTTCTCGCCCTCTGTTTCTCGCCCCCTGTTTCAGCCCCTCTGTTTCAGCCCCTCGGTTTCTCGCCCTCTGTTTCAACCCCTCTGTTTCTCGCCCTCTGTTTTAGCCCCTCTGTTTCAGCCCCACTGTTTCAGCCCCTCGGTTTCTCGCCCTCTGTTTCAACCCCTCTGTTTCTCGCCCTCTGTTTCAGCCCCTCTGTTTCAGCCCCTCTGTTTAAGCCCCTCTGTTCAGACCCTCGGTTTCTCGCCCTCTGTTTCAGCCCCTCTGTTTCAGCCCCTCTGTTTCAGCCCCTCGGTTTCTCGCCCTCTGTTTCAGCCCCTCTGTTTCAGCCCCTCTGTTTCAGCCCCTCTGTTTCTCGCCCTCTGTTTCAGCCCCTCTGTTTCTCGCCCCCTGTTTCAGCCCCTCTGTTTCAGCCCCTCTGTTTCTCGCCCTCTGTTTCAGCCCCTCTGTTTCTCGCCCTCTGTTTCTCGCCCTCTGTTTCAGCCCCTCTGTTTCAGCCCCTCTGTTTCAGCCCCTCGGTTTCTCGTCCTCTGTTTCAGCCCCTCTGTTTCTCGCCCTCTGTTTCAGCCCCTCTGTTTCAGCCCTTCTGTTTCAGCCCCTCTGTTTCAGCCCCTCTGTTTCTCGCCTTCAGTTTCTCGCCCTCTGTTCCAGCCCCTCTGTTTCAGCCCCTCTGTTTCAGCCCCTCTGTTTCAGCCCCTCGGTTTCTTGCCCTCTGTTTCAGCCCCTCTGTTTCAGCCCCTCGGTTTCTCGCCCTCTGTTTCAGCCCCTCTGTTTCAGCCCCTCTGTTTCAGCCCTTCTGTTTCTCGCCCTCTGTTTCAGCACCTCGGTTTCTTGCCCTCTGTTTCAGCCCCTCTGTTTCTCGCCCTCTCTTTCAGCCCCTCTGTTTCAGCTCCTCTGTTTCAGCCCCTCTTTTTCTCACCGACTGTTTCAGCCCCTCTGCTTCTCGCCCTCTGTTTCAGCCCCTCAGTTTCAGCCCCTCTGTTTCTCACCCTCTGTTTCAGCCCCTCTGTTTCAGCCCCTCTGTTTCAGCCCCTCTGTTTCTCGCCCTCTGTTTCAGCCCCTCGGTTTCTCGCCCTCTGTTTCAGCCCCTCTGTTTCAGCTCCTCTGTTTCAGCCCCTCTGTTTCTCGCCCTCTTATTCAGCCCCTCTGTTTCTCGCCCTCTGTTTCAGCCGCTCTGTTTGAGCCCCTCTGTTTCAGCCCCTCTGTTTCTCGCCCTCTGTTTCAGCCCCTCTGTTTCAGCCCCTCTGTTTCTTGCCCTCTGTTTCAGCCCCTCTGTTTCTCGCCCTCTGTTTCAGCCCCTCTGTTTCTCGCCCTCTGTTTCAGCCCCTCTGTTTCAGCCCCTCTGATTCTCGCCCTCTGTTTCAGCCCCTCGGTTTCTTGCCCTCTGTTTCAGCCCCTCTGTTTCAGCCCCTCTGTTTCAGCCCCTCTGTTTCTCGCCCTCGGTTTCAGCCCCTCTGTTTCTCGACCACTGTTTCAGCCCCTCTGTTTCTCGCCTTCTGTTTCAGCCCCTCTGTTTCAGGCCCTCTGATTCTCGCCCTCTGTTTCAGCCCCTCGGTGTCTTGCCCTCTGTTTCAGCCCCTCTGTTTCAGCCCCTCTGTTTCAGCCCCTCTGTTTCTCGCCCTCGGTTTCAGCCCCTCTGTTTCTCGACCTCTGTTTCAGCCCCTCTGTTTCAGACCCTCGGTTTCTCGCCCTCTGTTACAGCCCCACTGTTTGAGCCCGTCTGTTTCAGCCCCTCTGTTTCTCGCCCTCTGTTTCAGCCCCTCTGTTTCAGCCCCTCTGTTTCTTGCCCTCTGTTTCAGCCCCTCTGTTTCTCGCCCTCTGTTTCAGCCCCTCTGTTTCTCGCCCTCTGTTTCAGCCCCTCTGTTTCAGCCCCTCTGATTCTCGCCCTCTGTTTCAGCCCCTCGGTTTCTTGCCCTCTGTTTCAGCCCCTCTGTTTCAGCCCCTCTGTTTCAGCCCCTCTGTTTCTCGCCCTCGGTTTCAGCCCCTCTGTTTCTCGACCTCTGTTTCAGCCCCTCTGTTTCTCGCCCTCTGTTTCAGCCCCTCTGTTTCAGCCCCTCTGATTCTCGCCCTCTGTTTCAGCCCCTCGGTTTCTTGCCCTCTGTTTCAGCCCCTCTGTTTCAGCCCCTCTGTTTCAGCCCCTCTGTTTCTCGCCCTCGGTTTCAGCCCCTCTGTTTCTCGACCTCTGTTTCAGCCCCTCTGTTTCAGACCCTCGGTTTCTCGCCCTCTGTTACAGCCCCACTGTTTCAGCCCTTCTGTTTCTCGCCCTCTGTTTCAGCCCCTCTGTTTCAGCCCCTCTGTTTCAGCCCCTCTGTTTCAGCCCCTCTGTTTCTCGCCCTCTGTTTCAGCCCCTCTGTTTCTCGCCCTCTGATTCTCGCCCTCTGTTTCAGCCCCTCTGTTTCAGCCCCTCTGTTTCAGCCCCTCGGTTTCTCGCCCTCTGTTTCAGCCCCTCTATTTCAGCCCCTCTGTTTCAGCCCCTCTGTTTCAGCCCCTCTGTTTCAGCCCCTCTGTTTCTCGCCCTCTGTTTCTCGCCCCCTGTTTCAGCCCCTCTGTTTCAGCCCCTCGGTTTCTCGCCCTCTGTTTCAACCCCTCTGTTTCTCGCCCTCTGTTTTAGCCCCTCTGTTTCAGCCCCACTGTTTCAGCCCCTCGGTTTCTCGCCCTCTGTTTCAACCCCTCTGTTTCTCGCCCTCTGTTTCAGCCCCTCTGTTTCAGCCCCTCTGTTTAAGCCCCTCTGTTCAGACCCTCGGTTTCTCGCCCTCTGTTTCAGCCCCTCTGTTTCAGCCCCTCTGTTTCAGCCCCTCGGTTTCTCGCCCTCTGTTTCAGCCCCTCTGTTTCAGCCCCTCTGTTTCAGCCCCTCTGTTTCTCGCCCTCTGTTTCAGCCCCTCTGTTTCTCGCCCCCTGTTTCAGCCCCTCTGTTTCAGCCCCTCTGTTTCTCGCCCTCTGTTTCAGCCCCTCTGTTTCTCGCCCTCTGTTTCTCGCCCTCTGTTTCAGCCCCTCTGTTTCAGCCCCTCTGTTTCAGCCCCTCGGTTTCTCGTCCTCTGTTTCAGCCCCTCTGTTTCTCGCCCTCTGTTTCAGCCCCTCTGTTTCAGCCCTTCTGTTTCAGCCCCTCTGTTTCAGCCCCTCTGTTTCTCGCCTTCAGTTTCTCGCCCTCTGTTCCAGCCCCTCTGTTTCAGCCCCTCTGTTTCAGCCCCTCTGTTTCAGCCCCTCGGTTTCTTGCCCTCTGTTTCAGCCCCTCTGTTTCAGCCCCTCGGTTTCTCGCCCTCTGTTTCAGCCCCTCTGTTTCAGCCCCTCTGTTTCAGCCCTTCTGTTTCTCGCCCTCTGTTTCAGCACCTCGGTTTCTTGCCCTCTGTTTCAGCCCCTCTGTTTCTCGCCCTCTCTTTCAGCCCCTCTGTTTCAGCTCCTCTGTTTCAGCCCCTCTTTTTCTCACCGACTGTTTCAGCCCCTCTGCTTCTCGCCCTCTGTTTCAGCCCCTCAGTTTCAGCCCCTCTGTTTCTCACCCTCTGTTTCAGCCCCTCTGTTTCAGCCCCTCTGTTTCAGCCCCTCTGTTTCTCGCCCTCTGTTTCAGCCCCTCGGTTTCTCGCCCTCTGTTTCAGCCCCTCTGTTTCAGCTCCTCTGTTTCAGCCCCTCTGTTTCTCGCCCTCTTATTCAGCCCCTCTGTTTCTCGCCCTCTGTTTCAGCCGCTCTGTTTGAGCCCCTCTGTTTCAGCCCCTCTGTTTCTCGCCCTCTGTTTCAGCCCCTCTGTTTCAGCCCCTCTGTTTCTTGCCCTCTGTTTCAGCCCCTCTGTTTCTCGCCCTCTGTTTCAGCCCCTCTGTTTCTCGCCCTCTGTTTCAGCCCCTCTGTTTCAGCCCCTCTGATTCTCGCCCTCTGTTTCAGCCCCTCGGTTTCTTGCCCTCTGTTTCAGCCCCTCTGTTTCAGCCCCTCTGTTTCAGCCCCTCTGTTTCTCGCCCTCGGTTTCAGCCCCTCTGTTTCTCGACCACTGTTTCAGCCCCTCTGTTTCTCGCCTTCTGTTTCAGCCCCTCTGTTTCAGGCCCTCTGATTCTCGCCCTCTGTTTCAGCCCCTCGGTGTCTTGCCCTCTGTTTCAGCCCCTCTGTTTCAGCCCCTCTGTTTCAGCCCCTCTGTTTCTCGCCCTCGGTTTCAGCCCCTCTGTTTCTCGACCTCTGTTTCAGCCCCTCTGTTTCAGACCCTCGGTTTCTCGCCCTCTGTTACAGCCCCACTGTTTGAGCCCGTCTGTTTCAGCCCCTCTGTTTCTCGCCCTCTGTTTCAGCCCCTCTGTTTCAGCCCCTCTGTTTCTTGCCCTCTGTTTCAGCCCCTCTGTTTCTCGCCCTCTGTTTCAGCCCCTCTGTTTCTCGCCCTCTGTTTCAGCCCCTCTGTTTCAGCCCCTCTGATTCTCGCCCTCTGTTTCAGCCCCTCGGTTTCTTGCCCTCTGTTTCAGCCCCTCTGTTTCAGCCCCTCTGTTTCAGCCCCTCTGTTTCTCGCCCTCGGTTTCAGCCCCTCTGTTTCTCGACCTCTGTTTCAGCCCCTCTGTTTCTCGCCCTCTGTTTCAGCCCCTCTGTTTCAGCCCCTCTGATTCTCGCCCTCTGTTTCAGCCCCTCGGTTTCTTGCCCTCTGTTTCAGCCCCTCTGTTTCAGCCCCTCTGTTTCAGCCCCTCTGTTTCTCGCCCTCGGTTTCAGCCCCTCTGTTTCTCGACCTCTGTTTCAGCCCCTCTGTTTCAGACCCTCGGTTTCTCGCCCTCTGTTACAGCCCCACTGTTTCAGCCCTTCTGTTTCTCGCCCTCTGTTTCAGCCCCTCTGTTTCAGCCCCTCTGTTTCAGCCCCTCTGTTTCAGCCCCTCTGTTTCTCGCCCTCTGTTTCAGCCCCTCTGTTTCTCGCCCTCTGATTCTCGCCCTCTGTTTCAGCCCCTCTGTTTCAGCCCCTCTGTTTCAGCCCCTCGGTTTCTCGCCCTCTGTTTCAGCCCCTCTGTTTCTTGCCCTCTGTTTCAGCCCCTCTATTTCAGACCTTCTGTTTCAGCCCCTCTGTTTCAGCCCCTCTGTTTCTCGCCCTCTGTTTCTCGCCCTCTGTTTCTCGCCTTCTGTTTCAGCCCCTCTGTTTCAGCCCCTCGGTTTCAGCCCCTCGGTTTCAGCCCCTCGGTTTCTCGCCCTCTGTTTCAGCCTTACTGTTTGTCGCCCTCTGTTTCAGCCCCTCTGTTTCAGCCCCCTGTTTCTCGCCCTCTGTTTCAGCCCCTCTGTTTCAGCCCCTCTGTTTCAGCCCCTCGGTTTCTCGCCCTCTGTTTCTCGCCCCCTGTTTCAGCCCCTCTGTTTCAGCCCCTCGGTTTCTCGCCCTCTGTTTCAGCCCCTCTGTTTCAGTCCCACTGTTTCAGCCCCTCTGTTTCTCGCCCTCTGTTTCAGCCCCTCTGTTTCAGCCCCTCTGTTTCTAGCCCTCTGTTTCAGCCCCTCTGTTTCAGCACCCTGTTTCAGTCCCTCTGTTTCAGCCCCTCTGATTCTCGCCCTCTGTTTCAGCCCCTCTGTTTCTCGCCCTCTGTTTCAGCCCCTCTGTTTCTCGCCCTATGTTTCAGCCCCTCTGTTTCAGCCCCTCTGTTTCAGCACCTCTGTTTCTCGCCCTCTGTTTCAGCCCCTCTGTTTCAGCCCCTCTGTTTCTCGCCCTATGTTTCAGCCCCTCTGTTTCAGCCCCTCTGTTTCTCACCCTCTGTTTCAGCCCCTCGGTTTCTCGCCCTCTGTTTCAGCCCCTCTGTTTCAGCCCCTCTGTTTCAGCCCCTCTGTTTCAAGTCCTCTGTTTCAGCCCCTCTGTTTCAGCCCCCTGTTTCTCGCCCTCTGTTTCAGCCCCTCTGTTTCAGCCCCTCTGTTTCAGCTCCTCTGTTTCTCGCCCTCTGTTTTAGCCCCTCTGTTTCGCGCCATCTGTTTCAGCCCTTCTGTTTCCCGCCCTCTGTTTCTCGCCCTCTGTTTCAGCCCCTCTGTTTTTCGCCCTCTGTTTCAGCCCCTCTGTTTCAGCCCCTCTGTTTCAGCCCTCTGTTTCTCGCCCTCTGTTTCAGCCCCTCTGTTTCAGTCCCTCTGTTTCAGCCCCTCTGTTTCTCGCCCCCTGTTTCAGCCCCTTTGTTTCAGCCCCTCTGTTTCAGCCCCCTGTTTCTTGCCCTCTGTTTGAGCCCTTCTGTTTCAGCCCCTCTGTTTCAGCCCCTCTGTTTCTCGCCCTCTGTTTCAGCCACTCTGTTTCTCGCCTTCTGTTTCAGCCCCTCTGTTTCTCGCCCTCTGTTTCAGCCCCTCTGTTTCAGCTCCGCTGTTTCAGCTCCTCTGTTTCAGCCCCACTGTTTCTCGCCCTCTGTTTCAGCCCCTCTGTTTCTCGCCCTCTGTTTCAGCCCCTCTCTTTCTCGCCCTCTGTTTCAGCCCCTCTGTTTCTCGCCCTCAGTTTCTGCACCTCTGTTTCAGCTCCTCTGTTTCAGCCCCTCTTTTTCTCACCCACTGTTTCAGCCCCTCTGCTTCTCGCCCTCTGTTTCAGCCCCTCTGTTTCAGCCCCTCTGTTTCTCACCCTCTGTTTCAGCCCCTCTGTTTCAGCCCCTCTGTTTCAGCCCCTCTGTTTCTCGCCCTCTGTTTCAGCCCCTCTGTTTCAGCCCCTCTGTTTCAGCTCCTCTGATTCTCGCCCTCTGTTTCAGCCCCTCTGTTTCGCGCCCTCTGTTTCAGCCCTTCTGTTTCCCGCCCTCTGTTTCTCGCCCTCTGTTTCAGCCCCTCTGTTTCTCGCCCTCTGTTTCAGCCCCTCTGTTTCAGCCCCTCTGTTACAGCCCTCTGTTTCTCGCCCTCTGTTTCAGCCCCTCTGTTTCAGCCCCTCTGTTTCAGTCCCTCTGTTTCAGCCCCTCTGTTTCTCGCCCCCTGTTTCAGCCCCTTTGTTTCAGCCCCTCTGTTTCAGCCCCCTGTTTCTCGCCCTCTGTTTCAGCCCTTCTGTTTCAGCCCCTCTGTTTCAGCCCCTCTGTTTCTCGCCCTCTGTTTCAGCCACTATGTTTCTCGCCTTCTGTTTCAGCCCCTCTGTTTCTCGCCCTCTGTTTCAGCCCCTCTGTTTCAGCCCCGCTGTTTCAGCTCCTCTGTTTCAGCCCCGCTGTTTCTCGCCCTCTCTTTCAGCCCCTCTGTTTCTCGCTCTCTGTTTCAGCCCCTCTCTTTCTCGCCCTCTGTTTCAGCCCCTCTGTTTCTCGCCCTCTGTTTCAGCCCCTCTGTTTCTCGCCCTCAGTTTCTGCACCTCTGTTTCAGCTCCTCTGTTTCAGCCCCTCTTTTTCTCACCCACTGTTTCAGCCCCTCTGCTTCTCGCCCTCTGTTTCAGCCCCTCTGTTTCAGCCCCTCTGTTTCTCACCCTCTGTTTCAGCCCCTCTGTTTCAGCCCCTCTGTTTCAGCACCTCTGTTTCTCGCCCTCTGTTTCAGCCCCTCGGTTTCTCGCCCTCTGTTTCAGCCCCTCTCTTTCTACTCCTCTGTTTCAGCCCCTCTGTTTCTCGCCCTCTTATTCTGCCCCTCTGTTTCTCGCCCTCTGTTTCAGCCGCTCTGTTTGAGCCCCTCTGTTTCAGCCCCTCTGTTTCTCGCCCACTGTTTCAGCCCCTCGGTTTCGCGCCCTCTGTTTCAGCCCCTCTGTTTCAGCCCCTCTATTTCAGCCCCTCTGTTTCAACCCCTCTGTTTCAGCCCCTCTGTTTCTCGCCCTCTGTTTCAGCCCCTCTGTTTCTCGCCCTCTGTTTCAGCCCCTCTGTTTCAGCCACTCTGTTTCTCGCCCGCTGTTTCAGCCCCTCGGTTTCTCGCCCTCTGTTTCAGCCCCTCTGTTTCAGCCCCTCTGTTTCAGCCCCTCTGTTTCTCGCCCTCTGTTTCAGCCCCTCTGTTTCTCGCCCCCTGTTTCTGCCCTTCTGTTTCAGCCCCTCTGTTTCGCGCCCTCTGTTTCAGCCCCTCTGTTTCTCGCCCTCTGTTTCTCGCCCTCTGTTTCAGCCCCTCTGTTTCAGCCCCTCGGTTTCTCGTCCTCTGTTTCAGTCCCTCTGTTTCTCGCCCTCTGTTTCCGCCCCTCTGTTTCAGCCCTTCTGTTTCTCGCCCTCTGTTTCAGCCCCTCTGTTTCTCGCCTTCAGTTTCTCGCCCTCTGTTTCTCGCCTTCTGTTTCAGCCCCTCTGTTTCAGCCCCTCTGTTTCAGCCCCTCGGTTTCTTGCCCTCTGTTTCAGCCCCTCTGTTTCTCGCCCTCTGTTTCAGCCCCTCGGTTTCTCGCCCTCTGTTTCAGCCCCTCTGTTTCAGCCCCTCTGTTTCAGCCCTTCTGTTTCTCGCACTCTGTTTCAGCCCCTCTGTTTCTCGCCCTCTGTTTCAGCCCCTCTGTTTCAGCCCCTCTGTGTCAGCCCCTCTTTTTCAGCCCCCCTGTTTCTCGCCCCCTGTTTCTCGCCCCCTGTTTCTCACCCCCTGTTTCAGACCCTCTGTTTCAGCCCCTCTGTTTCTCGCCCCCTGTTTCAGCCCCTCTGTTTCAGCCCCTCTGTTTCTCGCCCTCTGCTTCAGCCCCGCTGTTTCTCGCCCTCTGTTTCTCGCCCTCTGTTTCAGCCCCTCTGTTTCAGCCCCTCTGTTTCAGCCCCTCTGTTTCTCGCCCTCTGTTTCAGCCCCTCTGTTTCAGCACCTCTGTTTCAGCCCCTCTGTTTCTAGCCCTCTGTTTCAGCCCCTCTATTTCAGCCCCTCTGTTTCAGCCCCTCTGTTTCAGCCCCTCTGTTTCAGCCCTCTGTTTCTCGCCCTCTGTTTCTCGCCCCCTGTTTCAGCCCCTCTGTTTCAGCCCCTCGGTTTCTCGCCCTCTGTTTCAACCCCTCTGTTTTAGCCCCTCTGTTTCAGCCCCACTGTTGCAGCCCCTCGGTTTCTCGCCCTCTGTTTCAACCCCTCTGTTTCTCGCCCTCTGTTTCAGCCCCTCTGTTTCAGCCCCTCTGTTTAAGGCCCTCTGTTCAGACCCTCGGTTTCTCGCCCTCTGTTTCAGCCCCTCTGTTTCAGCCCCTCTGTTTCAGCCCCTCGGTTTCTCGCCCTCTGTTTCAGCCCCTCTGTTTCAGCCCCTCTGTTTCAGCCCCTCTGTTTCTCGCCCTCTGTTTCAGCCCCTCTGTTTCTCGCCCCCTGTTTCAGCCCCTCTGTTTCAGCCCCTCTGTTTCTCGCCCTCTGTTTCAGCCCCTCTGTTTCTCGCCCTCTGTTTCTCGCCCTCTGTTTCAGCCCCTCTGTTTCAGCCCCTCTGTTTCAGCCCCTCGGTTTCTCGTCCTCTGTTTCAGCCCCTCTGTTTCTCGCCCTCTGTTTCAGCCCCTCTGTTTCAGCCCTTCTGTTTCAGCCCCTCTGTTTCAGCCCCTCTGTTTCTCGCCTTCAGTTTCTCGCCCTCTGTTTCAGCCCCTCTGTTTCAGCCCTTCTGTTTCAGCCCCTCTGTTTCAGCCCCTCTGTTTCACCCCCTCGGTTTCTTGCCCTCTGTTTCAGCCCCTCTGTTTCTCGCCCTCTTTTTCAGCCCCTCTGTTTCAGCCCCTCGGTTTCTCGCCCTCTGTTTCAGCCCCTCTGTTTCAGCCCCTCTGTTTCAGCCCTTCTGTTTCTCGCCCTCTGTTTCAGCACCTCGGTTTCTTGCCCTCTGTTTCAGCCCCTCTGTATCTCGCCCTCTCTTTCAGCCCCTCTGTTTCAGCTCCTCTGTTTCAGCCCCTCTTTTTCTCACCCACTGTTTCAGCCCCACTGCTTCTCGCCCTCTGTTTCAGCCCCTCTGTTTCAGCCCCTCTGTTTCTCACCCTCTGTTTCAGCCCCTCTGTTTCAGCCCCTCTGTTTCAGCCCCTCTGTTTCTCGCCCTCTGTTTCAGCCCCTCGGTTTCTCGCCCTCTGTTTCAGCCCCTCTGTTTCAGCCCCTCTGTTTCAGCCCTTCTGTTTCTCGCCCTCTGTTTCAGCCCCTCTGTTTCTTGCCCTCTGTTTCAGCCCCTCTGTTTCTCGCCCTCTCTTTCAGCCCCTCTGTTTCAGCTCCTCTGTTTCAGCCCCTCTTTTTCTCACCCACTGTTTCAGCCCCTCTGCTTCTCGCCCTCTGTTTCAGCCCCTCTGTTTCAGCCCCTCTGTTTCTCACCCTCTGTTTCAGCCCCTCTGTTTCAGCCCCTCTGTTTCAGCCCCTCTGTTTCTCGCCCTCTGTTTCAGCCCCTCGGTTTCTCGCCCTCTGTTTCAGCCCCTCTGTTTCAGCTCCTCTGTTTCAGCCCCTCTGTTTCTCGCCCTTTTATTCAGCCCCTCTGTTTCTCGCCCTCTGTTTCAGCCGCTCTGTTTGAGCCCCTCTGTTTCAGCCCCTCTGTTTCTCGCCCTCTGTTTCAGCCCCTCTGTTTCAGCCCCTCTGTTTCTTGCCCTCTGTTTCAGCCCCTCTGTTTCAGCCCCTCTGTTACAGCCCTCTGTTTCTCGCCCTCTGTTTCAGCCCCTCTGTTTCAGCCCCTCTGTTTCAGTCCCTCTGTTTCAGCCCCTCTGTTTCTCGCCCCCTGTTTCAGCCCCTTTGTTTCAGCCCCTCTGTTTCAGCCCCCTGTTTCTCGCCCTCTGTTTCAGCCCTTCTGTTTCAGCCCCTCTGTTTCAGCCCCTCTGTTTCTCGCCCTCTGTTTTAGCCACTCTGTTTCTCGCCTTCTGTTTCAGCCCCTCTGTTTCTCGCCCTCTGTTTCAGCCCCTCTGTTTCAACCCCGCTGTTTCAGCTCCTCTGTTTCAGCCCCACTGTTTCTCGCCCTCTCTTTCAGCCCCTCTGTTTCTCGCTCTCTGTTTCAGCCCCTCTCTTTCTCGCCCTCTGTTTCAGCCCCTCTGTTTCTCGCCCTCTGTTTCAGCCCCTCTGTTTCTCGCCCTCAGTTTCTGCACCTCTGTTTCAGCTCCTCTGTTTCAGCCCCTCTTTTTCTCACCCACTGTTTCAGCCCCTCTGCTTCTCGCCCTCTGTTTCAGCCCCTCTGTTTCAGCCCCTCTGTTTCTCACCCTCTGTTTCAGCCCCTCTGTTTCAGCCCCTCTGTTTCAGCACCTCTGTTTCTCGCCCTCTGTTTCAGCCCCTCGGTTTCTCGCCCTCTGTTTCAGCCCCTCTGTTTCTACTCCTCTGTTTCAGCCCCTCTGTTTCTCGCCCTCTTATTCTGCCCCTCTGTTTCTCGCCCTCTGTTTCAGCCGCTCTGTTTGAGCCCCTCTGTTTCAGCCCCTCTGTTTCTCGCCCTCTGTTTCAGCCCCTCGGTTTCTCGCCCTCTGTTTCAGCCCCTCTGTTTCAGCCCCTCTATTTCAGCCCCTCTGTTTCAACCCCTCTGTTTCAGCCCCACTGTTTCTCGCCCTCTGTTTCAGCCCCTCTGTTTCTCGCCCTCTGTTTCAGCCCCTCTGTTTCAGCCATTCTGTTTCTCGCCCGCTGTTTCAGCCCCTCGGTTTCTCGCCCTCTGTTTCAGCCCCTCTGTTTCAGCCCCTCTGTTTCACCCCTCGGTTTCTCACCCTCTGTTTCAGCCCCACTGTTTCAGCCCTTCTGTTTCTCGCCCTCTGTTTCAGCCCCTCTGTTTCAGCCCCTCTGTTTCTCGCCCTCTGTTTCTCGCACCCTATTTCAGCCCCTCTGTTTCAGCCCCATTGTTTCAGCCCTTCTGTTTCTCGCCCTCTGTTTCAGACCCTCTGTTTCAGCCCCTCTGTTTCAGACCCTCTGTTTCTCGCCCACTGTTTCAGCCCCTCTGTTTCAGCCCCTCTGTTTCTCGCCCTCTGTTTCAGCCCCTCTGTTTCTCGCCCTCTGTTTCTCGCCCTCAGTTTCAGCCCCTCTGTTTCAGCCCCTCTGTTTCAGCCACACTGTTTCTGCCCCTCGGATTCTCGCCCTTCTGTTTCAGCCCCTCTGTTTCAGCCCCTCTGTTTCTCGCCCTCTGTTTCTCGCCCTCTGTTTCTCGCCTTCTGTTTCAGCCCCTCTGTTTCAGCACCTCTGTTTCAGCCCCTCTGTTTCAGCCCCTCGGTTTCTCGCCCTCTGTTTCAGCCCCTCTGTTTCAGCCCCTCGGTTTCTCGCCCTCTGTTTCAGCCCCTCTGCTTCTCGCCCTCTGTTTCAGCCCCTCTGTTTCTCGCACTCTGTTTCAGCCCATCTGTTTCAGCCCCCCTGTTCAGCCGCTCGGTTTCTCGCCCTCTGTTTCAGCCCCTCGGTTTCTCGCCCTCTGTTTCAGCCCCTCTGTTTCAGCCCTCTGTTTCAGCCCCTCTGTTTCAGCCCCTCTGTTTCTCGCCCTCTGTTTCAGCCCCTCTGTTTCTCGCCCTCTGTTTCAGCCCCTCTGTTTCTCACCCTCGGTTTCAGCCCCACTGTTTCAGCCCCTCTGTTTCTCGCCCCCTGTTTCAGCCCCTCTGTTTCAGCCCCTCTGTTTCTCGCCCTCTGTTTCAGCCCCTCTGTTTCTCGCCCTCTGTTTCTCGCCCTCTGTTTCACCCCCTCTGTTTTAGCCCCTCTGTTTCTCGCCCTCTGTTTCAGACCCTCGGTTTCTCGCCCTCTGTTTCCGCCCATCTGTTTCTCGCCCTCTGTTTCAGACCCTCTGTTTCAGCTCCTCTGTTTCAGCCCCTCTTTTTCTCACCCACTGTTTCAGCCCCTCTGCTTCTCGCCCTCTGTTTCAGCACCTCTGTTTCAGCCCCTCGGTTTCTCGCCCTCTGTTTCAGCCCCTCTGTTTCAGCTCCTCTGTTTCAGCCCCTCTGTTTCAGCCCCTCGGTTTCTCGCCCTCTGTTTCAGCCCCTCTGTTTCTCGCCCTCTGTTTCAGCCCATCTTTTTCAGCCCCTCTGTTCAGCCACTCGGTTTCTCGCCCTCTGTTTCAGCCCCTCTGTTTCTCGCCCTCTGTTTCTCGCCCTCTGTTTCAGCCCCACTGTTTCTGCCCCTCTGTTTCTCGCCCTCTGTTTCAGACCCTCTGTTTCAGCTCCTCTGTTTCAGCACCTCTTTTTCTCACCCACTGTTTCAGCCCCTCTGCTTCTCGCCCTCTGTTTCAGCCCCTCTGTTTCAGCCCCTCTGTTTCAGCTCCTCTGTTTCAGCACCTCTTTTTCTCACCCACTGTTTCAGCCCCTCTGCTTCTCGCCCTCTGTTTCAGCCCCTCTGTTTCAGCCCCTCTGTTTCAGCTCCTCTGTTTCAGCCCCTCTGTTTCAGCCCCTCTGTTTCAGCTCCTCTGTTTCAGCCCCTCTGTTTATCGCCCTCTGTTTCTCGCCCCCTGTTTCAGCCCCTCTATTTCAGCCCCTCTGTTTCAGCCCCTCTGTTTCTCGCCCTCAGTTTCAGCCCCTCTGTATCAGCCCCTCTGTTTCAGGCCCTCTGTTTCAGCCCCTCTGTTTCTCGCCCTCTGTTTCTCGCCCCCTGTTTCAGCCCCTCTGTTTCAGCCCCTCGGTTTCTCGCCCTCTGTTTCAGCCCCTCTGTTTCAGCCCCACTGTTTCTCGCCCTCTGTTTCTCGCCCTCTGTTTCTCGCCCTCTGTTTCAGCCCCTCTGTTTCAGCCCCTCTGTTCAGCCCATCGGTTTCTCGCCCTCTGTTTCAGCCCCTCGGTTTCTCGCCCTCTGTTTCAGCCCGTCTGTTTCAGCCCCTCTGTTTCAGCCCCTCTGTTTCTCGCCCCCTGTTTCAGCCCCTCTGTTTCAGCCCCTCTGTTTCTCGCCCTCTGTTTCAGCCCCTCTGTTTCTCGCCCTCTGTTTCTCGCCCTCTGTTTCAGCCCCTCTGTTTCAGCCCCTCTGTTCCAGCCCCTCTGTTTCAGCCCCTCTGTTTCAGCCCCTCTGTTTCTAGCCCTCTGTTTCAGCCCCTCAGTTTCAGCCCCTCTGTTTCTCGCCCTCTGTTTCTCGCCCCCAGTTTCAGCCCCACTGTTTCAGCCCCTCGGTTTCTCGCCCTCTGTTTCAGCCCCTCTGTTTCAGCCCCTTTGTTTCAGCCCCTCTGTTTCAGCCCCTCTGTTTCTCGACTTCTGTTTCAGCCCCTCTGTTTCAGCCCCTCTGTTTCAGCCCCTCTGTTTCTCACCCTCTGTTTCTCGCCCTCTGTTTCAGCCCCTCGGTTTCTCGCCCTCTGTTTCAGCCCCTCTGTTTCAGCCCCTCTGTTTCTCGCCCTCTGTTTCAGCCCCTCTGTTTCTCGCCCTCTGTTTCAGCCCCTCTGTTTCTCACCCTCTGTTTCAGCCCCTCTGTTTCAGCCCCTCTGTTTCAGCCCCTCTGTTTCTCGCCCTCTGTTTCAGCCCCTCAGTTTCTCGCCCTCTGTTTCAGCCCCTCTGTTTCAGCCCCTCTGTTTCAGCCCCTCTGTTTCTCGCCCTCTGTTTCAACCCCTCGGTTTCTCGCCTTCTGTTTTAGCCCCTCTGTTTGAGCCACTCTGTTTCAGCCCCTCTGTTTCAGCCCCTCTGTTTCTCACCCTCTGTTTGAGCACCTCGGTTTCTCGCCCTCTGTTTCAGCCCCTCTGTTTCAGCCCCTCTGTTTCACCCCTCGGTTTCTCACCCTCTGTTTCAGCCCCACTGTTTCAGCCCTTCTGTTTCTCGCCCTCTGTTTCAGCCCCTCTGTTTCAGCCCCTCTGTTTATCGCCCTCTGTTTCTCGCCCCCTGTTTCAGCCCCTCTGTTTCAGCCCCTCTGTTTCAGCCCCTCTGTTTCTTGCCCTCAGTTTCAGCCCCTCTGTATCAGCCCCTCTGTTTCAGCCCCTCTGTTTCAGCCCCTCTGTTTCTCGCCCTCTGTTTCTCGCCCCCTGTTTCAGCCCCTCTGTTTCAGCCCCTCGGTTTCTCGCCCTCTGTTTCAGCCCCTCTGTTTCAGCCCCTCTGTTTCTCGCCCTCTGTTTCTCGCCCTCTGTTTCTCGCCCTCTGTTTCAGCCCCTCTGTTTCAGCCCCTCTGTTCAGCCCCTCGGTTTCTCGCCCTCTGTTTCAGCCGCTCGGTTTCTCGCCCTCTGTTTCAGCCCGTCTGTTTCAGCCCCTCTGTTTCAGCCCCTCTGTTTCTCGCCCCCTGTTTCAGCCCCTCTGTTTCAGCCCCTCTGTTTCTCGCCCTCTGTTTCAGCCCCTCTGTTTCTCACCCTCTGTTTCTCGCCCTCTGTTTCAGACCCTCTGTTCCAGCCCCTCTGTTTCAGCCCCTCTGTTTCAGCCCCTCTGTTTCTAGCCCTCTGTTTCAGCCCCTCTGTTTCAGCCCCTCTGTTTCTCGCCCTCTGTTTCTCGCCCCCAGTTTCAGCCCCACTGTTTCTCGCCCTCTGTTTCTCGCCCTCTGTTTCTCGCCCTCTGTTTCAGCCCCTCTGTTTCAGCCCCTCTGTTCAGCCCATCGGTTTCTCGCCCTCTGTTTCAGCCCCTCGGTTTCTCGCCCTCTGTTTCAGCCCGTCTGTTTCAGCCCCTCTGTTTCAGCCCCTCTGTTTCTCGCCCCCTGTTTCAGCCCCTCTGTTTCAGCCCCTCTGTTTCTCGCCCTCTGTTTCAGCCCCTCTGTTTCTCGCCCTCTGTTTCTCGCCCTCTGTTTCAGCCCCTCTGTTTCAGCCCCTCTGTTCCAGCCCCTCTGTTTCAGCCCCTCTGTTTCAGCCCCTCTGTTTCTAGCCCTCTGTTTCAGCCCCTCAGTTTCAGCCCCTCTGTTTCTCGCCCTCTGTTTCTCGCCCCCAGTTTCAGCCCCACTGTTTCAGCCCCTCGGTTTCTCGCCCTCTGTTTCAGCCCCTCTGTTTCAGCCCCTTTGTTTCAGCCCCTCTGTTTCAGCCCCTCTGTTTCTCGACTTCTGTTTCAGCCCCTCTGTTTCAGCCCCTCTGTTTCAGCCCCTCTGTTTCTCACCCTCTGTTTCTCGCCCTCTGTTTCAGCCCCTCGGTTTCTCGCCCTCTGTTTCAGCCCCTCTGTTTCAGCCCCTCTGTTTCTCGCCCTCTGTTTCAGCCCCTCTGTTTCTCGCCCTCTGTTTCAGCCCCTCTGTTTCTCACCCTCTGTTTCAGCCCCTCTGTTTCAGCCCCTCTGTTTCAGCCCCTCTGTTTCTCGCCCTCTGTTTCAGCCCCTCAGTTTCTCGCCCTCTGTTTCAGCCCCTCTGTTTCAGCCCCTCTGTTTCAGCCCCTCTGTTTCTCGCCCTCTGTTTCAACCCCTCGGTTTCTCGCCTTCTGTTTTAGCCCCTCTGTTTGAGCCACTCTGTTTCAGCCCCTCTGTTTCAGCCCCTCTGTTTCTCACCCTCTGTTTGAGCACCTCGGTTTCTCGCCCTCTGTTTCAGCCCCTCTGTTTCAGCCCCTCTGTTTCACCCCTCGGTTTCTCACCCTCTGTTTCAGCCCCACTGTTTCAGCCCTTCTGTTTCTCGCCCTCTGTTTCAGCCCCTCTGTTTCAGCCCCTCTGTTTATCGCCCTCTGTTTCTCGCCCCCTGTTTCAGCCCCTCTGTTTCAGCCCCTCTGTTTCAGCCCCTCTGTTTCTTGCCCTCAGTTTCAGCCCCTCTGTATCAGCCCCTCTGTTTCAGCCCCTCTGTTTCAGCCCCTCTGTTTCTCGCCCTCTGTTTCTCGCCCCCTGTTTCAGCCCCTCTGTTTCAGCCCCTCGGTTTCTCGCCCTCTGTTTCAGCCCCTCTGTTTCAGCCCCTCTGTTTCTCGCCCTCTGTTTCTCGCCCTCTGTTTCTCGCCCTCTGTTTCAGCCCCTCTGTTTCAGCCCCTCTGTTCAGCCCCTCGGTTTCTCGCCCTCTGTTTCAGCCGCTCGGTTTCTCGCCCTCTGTTTCAGCCCGTCTGTTTCAGCCCCTCTGTTTCAGCCCCTCTGTTTCTCGCCCCCTGTTTCAGCCCCTCTGTTTCAGCCCCTCTGTTTCTCGCCCTCTGTTTCAGCCCCTCTGTTTCTCACCCTCTGTTTCTCGCCCTCTGTTTCAGACCCTCTGTTCCAGCCCCTCTGTTTCAGCCCCTCTGTTTCAGCCCCTCTGTTTCTAGCCCTCTGTTTCAGCCCCTCTGTTTCAGCCCCTCTGTTTCTCGCCCTCTGTTTCTCGCCCCCAGTTTCAGCCCCACTGTTTCAGCCCCTCGGTTTCTCGCCCTCTGTTTCAGCCCCTCTGTTTCAGCCCCTTTGTTTCAGCCCCTCTGTTTCAGCCCCTCTGTTTCTCGCCCTCTGTTTCAGCCCCTCTGTTTCAGCCCCTCTGTTTCAGCCCCTCTGTTTCTCACCCTCTGTTTCTAGCCCTCTGTTTCAGCCCCTCGGTTTCTCGCCCTCTGTTTCAGCCCCTCTGTTTCAGCCCCTCTGTTTCTCGCCCTCTGTTTCAGCCCCTCTGTTTCTCGCCCTCTGTTTCAGCCCCTCTGTTTCTCGCCCTCTGTTTCAGCCCCTCTGTTTCAGCCCCTCTGTTTCAGCCCCTCTGTTTCTCGCCCTCTGTTTCAGCCCCTCGGATTCTCGCCCTCTGTTTCAGCCCCTCTGTTTCAGCCCCTCTGTTTCAGCCCCTCTGTTTCTCGCCCTCTGTTTCAGCCCCTCTGTTTCAGCCCCTCTGTTTCAGCCCCTCTTTTTCTCGCCCTCTCTTTCAGCCCCTCTGTTTCAGCCCCTCTGTTTCAGCCCCTCTTTTTCTCGCCCTCTGTTTCAGCCCCACTGTTTCAGCCCCTCTGTTTCTCGCCCTCTGTTTCAGCCCCTATGTTTCTCACCCCCTGTTTCTCGCCCCCTGTTTTAGCCCCTCTCTTTCAGCCCCTCTGTTTCTCGCCCCATGTTTCAGCCCCTCTGTTTCAGCCCCTCTGTTTCTCGCCCCCTGTTTCAGACCCTCTGTTTCAGCCCCTCTGTTTCTTGCCCTCTGTTTCAGCCCCTCTGTTTCTCGCCCTCTGTTTCTCGCCCTCTGTTTCAGCCCCTCTGTTTCAGCCCCTCTGTTTCAGCCCCTCTGTTTCAGCCCCTCTGTTTCTCGCCCTCTGTTTCAGTCCCGCTGTTTCAGCCCCTCTGTTTCAGCCCCTCTGTTTCTAGCCCTCAGTTTCAGGCCCTCTGTTTCAGCCCCTCTGTTTCAGCCCCGCTGTTTCTCGCCCTCTGTTTCTCGCCCCCTGCTTCAGCCCCTCTGTTTCAGCCCCTCTGTTTCTCGCCCTCTGTTTCAAACCCTCTGTTTCAGCCCCTCTGTTTCTCGCCCTCTGTTTCAGCCCCTCTGTTTCTCGCCCTCTGTTTCAGCCCCTCTGTTTCAGCCCCTCTGTTTCTCGCCCTCTGTTTCAGCCCCTCTGTTTCAGCCCCTCTGTTTCTCGCCCTCTGTTTCAGCCCCTCTGTTTCTCGCCCTCTGTTTCAGCCCCTCTGTTTCAGCCCATCTGTTTCTCGCCCTCTGTTTCAGCCCCTCTGTTTCTCGCCCTCTGTTTCAGCCCCTCTGTTTCAGCCCATCTGTTTCAGCCCCCCTGTTCAGCCGCTCGGTTTCTCACCCTCGGTTTCTCGCCCTCTGTTTCAGCCCCTCTGTTTCAGCCCTCTGTTTCAGCCCCTCTGTTTCAGCCCTTCTGTTTCTCGCCCTCTGTTTCAGCCCCTCTGTTTCTCGCCCTCTGTTTCAGCCCCTCTGTTTCTCACCCTCTGTTTCAGCCCCTCTGTTTCAGCCCCTCTGTTTCTCGCCCCCTGTTTCAGCCCCTCTGTTTCAGCCCCTCTGTTTCTCGCCCTCTGTTTCAGCCCCTCTGTTTCTCGCCCTCTGTTTCTCGCCCTCTGTTTCAGCCCCTCTGTTTCTCGCCCTCTGTTTCAGCCCCTCGGTTTCTCGCCCTCTGTTTCCGCACATCTGTTTCTCGCCCTCTGTTTCAGACCCTCTGTTTCAGCTCCTCTGTTTCAGCCCCTCTTTTTCTCACCCACTGTTTCAGCCCCTCTGTTTCAGCCCCTCTGTTTCTCGCCCTCTGTTTCAGCCCCACTGTTTCTCGCCCTCTGTTTCTCACGCTCTGTTTCAGCCCCTCTGTTTCAGCCCCTCTGTTTCTCGCCCCCTGTTTCAGCCCCTCTGTTTCAGCTCCTCTGTTTCTCGCCCTCTGTTTCAGCCCCTCTGTTACTCGCCCTCTGTTTCTCGCCCTCTGTTTCAGCCCCTCTGTTTCAGCCCCTCTGTTTGTCGCCCTCTGTTTCAGCCCCTCGGTTTTTCGCCCTCTGTTTCCGCCCCTCTGTTTCTCGCCCTCTGTTTCAGACCCTCTGTTTCAGCTCCTCTGTTTCAGCCCCTCTTTTTCCCACCCACTGTTTCAGCCACTCTGCTTCTCGCCCTCTGTTTCAGCCCCTCTGTTTCAGCCCCTCTGTTTCAGCCCCTCTGTTTCAGCCCCTCTGTTTCTCGCCCTCTGTTTCAGCCCCTCCGTTTTTCGCCCTCTGTTTCCGCCCCTCTGTTTCTCGCCCTCTGTTTCAGACGCTCTGTTTCAGCTCCTCTGTTTCAGCCCCTCTTTTTCCCACCCACTGTTTCAGCCACTCTGCTTCTCGCCCTCTGTTTCAGCCCCTCTGTTTCAGCCCCTCTGTTTCAGCCCCTCTGTTTCAGCCCCTCTGTTTCTCGCACTCTGTTTCAGCCCCTCTGTTTGAGCCCCTCTGTTTCAGCACCTCTGTTTCTCGCCCTCGGTTTCAGCCCCTCGGTTTCTCGCCCTCTGTTTCAGCCCCTCTGTTTCAGCCCCTCTGTTTCAGCCCCTCTGTTTCTCGCCCTCTGTTTCAGCCCATCTGTTTCAGCCCCTCTGTTCAGCCACTCGGTTTCTCGCCCTCTGTTTCAGCCCCTCTGTTTCTCGCCCTCTGTTTCTCGCCCTCTGTTTCAGCTCCACTGTTTCTGCCCCTCTGTTTCTCGCCCTCTGTTTCAGACCCTCTGTTTCAGCTCCTCTGTTTCAGGACCTCTTTTTCTCACCCACTGTTTCAGCCCCTCTGCTTCTCGCCCTCTGTTTCAGCCCCTCTGTTTCAGCCCCTCTGTTTCAGCCCCTCTGTTTCAGCCCCTCGGTTTCTCGCCCTCTGTTTCAGCCCCTCTGTTTCAGCTCCTCTGTTTCAGCCCCTCTGTTTCAGCCCCTCTGTTTCAGCCCCTCTGTTTCTCGCCCTCTGTTTCAACCCCTCGGTTTCTCGCCCTCTGTTTTAGCCCCTCTGTTTGAGCCCCTCTGTTTCAGCCCCTCTGTTTCAGCCCCTCTGTTTCTCACCCTCTGTTTGAGCACCTCGGTTTCTCGCCCTCTGTTTCAGCCCCTCTGTTTCAGCCCCTCTGTTTCACCCCTCGGTTTCTCACCCTCTGTTTCAGCCCCACTGTTTCAGCCCTTCTGTTTCTCGCCCTCTGTTTCAGCCCCTCTGTTTCAGCCCCTCTGTTTATCGCCCTCTGTTTCTCGCCCCCTGTTTCAGCCCCTCTGTTTCAGCCCCTCTGTTTCAGCCCCTCTGTTTCTCGCCCTCAGTTTCAGCCCCTCTGTTTCAGCCCCTCTGTTTCAGCCCCTCTGTTTCAGCCCCTCTGTTTCTCGCCCTCTGTTTCTCGCCCTCTGTTTCAGCCCCTCTGTTTCAGCCCCTCTGTTTCAGCCCCTCTGTTCAGCCCCTCGGTTTCTCGCCCTCTGTTTCAGCCCCTCGGTTTCTCGCCCTCCGTTTCAGCCCCTCTGTTTCAGCCCCTCTGTTTCAGCCCCTCTGTTTCTCGCCCCCTGTTTCAGCCCCTCTGTTTCTCGCCCTCTGTTTCTCGCCCTCTGTTTCAGCCCCTCTGTTTCAGCCCCTCTGTTCCAGCCCCTCTGTTTCAGCCCCTCTGTTTCAGCCCCTCTGTTTCTAGCCCTCTGTTTCAGCCCCTCTGTTTCAGCCCCTCTGTTTCAGCCCCTCTGTTTCTCGCCCTCTGTTTCTCGCCCCCTGTTTCAGCCCCACTGTTTCAGCCCCTCGGTTTCTCGCCCTCTGTTTCAGCCCCTCTGTTTCAGCCCCTTTGTTTCAGCCCCTCTGTTTCAGCCCCTCTGTTTCTCGCCCTCTGTTTCAGCCCCTCTGTTTCTCGCCCTCTGTTTCAGCCCCTCTGTTTCAGCCCCTCTGTTTCAGCCCCTCTGTTCAGCCCCTCGGTTTCTTGCCCTCTGTTTCAGCCCCTCGGTTTCTTGCCCTCTGTTTCAGCCCCTCTGTTTCTCGCCCTCTGTTTCAGCCCCTCTGTTTCTCGCCCTCTGTTTCAGCCCCTCTGTTTCTCACCCTCTGTTTCAGCCCCTCTGTTTCAGCCCCTCTGTTTCAGCCCCTCTGTTTCTCGCCCTCTGTTTCAGCCCCTCGGATTCTCGCCCTCTGTTTCAGCCCCTCTGTTTCAGCCCCTCTGTTTCAGCCCCTCTGTTTCTCGCCCTCTGTTTCAGCCCCTCTGTTTCAGCCCCTCTGTTTCAGCCCCTCTGTTTCTCGCCCTCTGTTTCAGCCCCTCTGTTTCAGCCCCTCTGTTTCAGCCACTCTTTTTCTCGCCCTCTCTTTCAGCCCCTCTGTTTCAGCCCCTCTGTTTCAGCCCCTCTTTTTCTCGCCCTCTGTTTCAGCCCCACTGTTTCAGCCCCTCTGTTTCTCGCCCTCTGTTTCAGCCCCTCTGTTTCTCACCCCCTGTTTCTCGCCCCCTGTTTTAGCCCCTCTCTTTCAGCCCCTCTGTTTCTCGCCCCATGTTTCAGCCCCTCTGTTTCAGCCCCTCTGTTTCTCGCCCCCTGTTTCAGACCCTCTGTTTCAGCCCCTCTGTTTCTCGCCCTCTGTTTCAGCCCCTCTGTTTCTCGCCCTCTGTTTCTCGCCCTCTGTTTCAGCCCCTCTGTTTCAGCACCTCTGTTTCTCGCCCTCTGTTTCAGTCCCGCTGTTTCAGCCCCTCTGTTTCAGCCCCTCTGTTTCTAGCCCTCAGTTTCAGGCCCTCTGTTTCAGCCCCTCTGTTTCAGCCCCTCTGTTTCTCGCCCTCTGTTTCAGCCCCTCTGTTTCAGCCCTTCTGTTTCAGCCCCTCTGCTTCAGCCCCTCTGTTTCTCGCCGTCTGTTTCTCGCCCTCTGTTTCAGCCCTTTCGGTTTCTCGCCCTCTGTTTCAGCCCCACTGTTTCTCGCCCTCTGTTTCAGCCCCTCTGTTTCTCGCACTCTGTTTCAGCCCATCTGTTTCATGCCCCCTGTTCAGCCGCTCGGTTTCTCGCCCTCGGTTTCTCGCCCTCTGTTTCAGCCCCTCTGTTTCAGCCCTCTGTTTCAGCCCCTCTGTTTCAGCCCCTCTGTTTCTCGCCCTCTGTTTCAGCCCCACTGTTTCTCGCCCTCTGTTTCAGCCCCTCTGTTTCTCACCCTCTGTTTCAGCCCCTCTGTTTAACCCCTCTGTTTCTCGCCCCCTGTTTCAGCCCCTCTGTTTCAGCCCCTCTGTTTCTCGCCCTCTGTTTCAGCCCCTCTGTTACTCGCCATCTGTTTCTCGCCCTCTGATTCAGCCCCTCTGTTTCAGACCCTCTGTTTCTCGCCCTCTGTTTCAGCCCCTCGGTTTTTCGCCCTCTGTTTCCGCCCCTCTGTTTCTCGCCCTCTGTTTCAGACCCTCTGTTTCAGCTCCTCTGTTTCAGCCCCTCTTTTTCCCACACACTGTTTCAGCCCCTCTGCTTCTCGCCCTCTGTTTCAGCCCCTCTGTTTCAGTTCCTCTGTTTCAGCCCCTCTGTTTCAGCACCTCGGTTTCTCGCCCTCTGTTTCAGCCCCTCTGTTTCAGCTCCTCTGTTTCAGCCCCTCTGTTTTTCGCCCTCTTATTCAGCCACTCTGTTTCTCGCCCTATGTTTCAGCCCCTCTGTTTGAGCCCCTCTGTTTCAGCACCTCTGTTTCTCGCCCTCGGTTTCAGCCCCTCGGTTTCTCGCCCTCTGTTTCAGCCCCTCTGTTTCAGCCCCTCTGTTTCAGCCCCTCTGTTTCTCGCCCTCTGTTTCAGCCCCTCGGTTTCTCGCCCTCTGTTTCAGCCCCTCTGTTTCAGCCCCTCTGTTTCTCGCCCTCGGTTTCAACCCCTCGGTTTCTCGCCCTCTGTTTCAGCCCCTCTGTTTCAACCCCTCTGTTTCTCAGCCTCTGTTTGAGCCCCTCGGTTTCTCGCCCTCTGTTTCAGCCCCTCTGTTTCAGCCCCTCTGTTTCACCCCTCGGTTTCTCACCCTCTGTTTCAGCCCCACTGTTTCAGCCCTTCTGTTTCTCGCCCTCTGTTTCAGCCCCTCTGTTTCAGCCCCTCTGTTTCTCGCCCTCTGTTTCTCGCCCCCTGTTTCAGACCCTCTGTTTCAGCCCCATTGTTTCAGCCCTTCTGTTTCTCGCCCTCTGTTTCAGACCCTCTGTTTCAGCCCCTCTGTTTCAGACCCTCTGTTTCTCGCCCACTGTTTCAGCCCCTTTGTTTCAGCCCCTCTGTTTCTCGCCCTCTGTTTCAGCCCCTCTGTTTCTCGCCCTCTGTTTCAGCCCCTATGTTTCTCGCCCTCTGTTTCAGCCCCTCTGTTTCAGCCCCTCTGTTTCTCGCCCTCTGTTTCAGCCCCTCTGTTTCTCGCCCTCTGTTTCAGCCCCTCTGTTTCTCACCCTCTGTTTCAGCCCCTCTGTTTCAGCCCCTCTGTTTCAGCCCCTCTGTTTCTCGCCCTCTGTTTCAGCCCCTCAGTTTCTCGCCCTCTGTTTCAGCCCCTCTGTTTCAGCCCCTCTGTTTCAGCCCCTCTGTTTCTCGCCCTCTGTTTCAACCCCTCGGTTTCTCGCCTTCTGTTTTAGCCCCTCTGTTTGAGCCACTCTGTTTCAGCCCCTCTGTTTCAGCCCCTCTGTTTCTCACCCTCTGTTTGAGCACCTCGGTTTCTCGCCCTCTGTTTCAGCCCCTCTGTTTCAGCCCCTCTGTTTCACCCCTCGGTTTCTCACCCTCTGTTTCAGCCCCACTGTTTCAGCCCTTCTGTTTCTCGCCCTCTGTTTCAGCCCCTCTGTTTCAGCCCCTCTGTTTATCGCCCTCTGTTTCTCGCCCCCTGTTTCAGCCCCTCTGTTTCAGCCCCTCTGTTTCTTGCCCTCAGTTTCAGCCCCTCTGTATCAGCCCCTCTGTTTCAGCCCCTCTGTTTCAGCCCCTCTGTTTCTCGCCCTCTGTTTCTCGCCCCCTGTTTCAGCCCCTCTGTTTCAGCCCCTCGGTTTCTCGCCCTCTGTTTCAGCCCCTCTGTTTCAGCCCCTCTGTTTCTCGCCCTCTGTTTCTCGCCCTCTGTTTCTCGCCCTCTGTTTCAGCCCCTCTGTTTCAGCCCCTCTGTTCAGCCCCTCGGTTTCTCGCCCTCTGTTTCAGCCGCTCGGTTTCTCGCCCTCTGTTTCAGCCCGTCTGTTTCAGCCCCTCTGTTTCAGCCCCTCTGTTTCTCGCCCCCTGTTTCAGCCCCTCTGTTTCAGCCCCTCTGTTTCTCGCCCTCTGTTTCAGCCCCTCTGTTTCTCACCCTCTGTTTCTCGCCCTCTGTTTCAGACCCTCTGTTCCAGCCCCTCTGTTTCAGCCCCTCTGTTTCAGCCCCTCTGTTTCTAGCCCTCTGTTTCAGCCCCTCTGTTTCAGCCCCTCTGTTTCTCGCCCTCTGTTTCTCGCCCCCAGTTTCAGCCCCACTGTTTCAGCCCCTCGGTTTCTCGCCCTCTGTTTCAGCCCCTCTGTTTCAGCCCCTTTGTTTCAGCCCCTCTGTTTCAGCCCCTCTGTTTCTCGCCCTCTGTTTCAGCCCCTCTGTTTCAGCCCCTCTGTTTCAGCCCCTCTGTTTCTCACCCTCTGTTTCTAGCCCTCTGTTTCAGCCCCTCGGTTTCTCGCCCTCTGTTTCAGCCCCTCTGTTTCAGCCCCTCTGTTTCTCGCCCTCTGTTTCAGCCCCTCTGTTTCTCGCCCTCTGTTTCAGCCCCTCTGTTTCTCGCCCTCTGTTTCAGCCCCTCTGTTTCAGCCCCTCTGTTTCAGCCCCTCTGTTTCTCGCCCTCTGTTTCAGCCCCTCGGATTCTCGCCCTCTGTTTCAGCCCCTCTGTTTCAGCCCCTCTGTTTCAGCCCCTCTGTTTCTCGCCCTCTGTTTCAGCCCCTCTGTTTCAGCCCCTCTGTTTCAGCCCCTCTTTTTCTCGCCCTCTCTTTCAGCCCCTCTGTTTCAGCCCCTCTGTTTCAGCCCCTCTTTTTCTCGCCCTCTGTTTCAGCCCCACTGTTTCAGCCCCTCTGTTTCTCGCCCTCTGTTTCAGCCCCTATGTTTCTAACCCCTGTTTCTCGCCCCCTGTTTTAGCCCCTCTCTTTCAGCCCCTCTGTTTCTCGCCCCATGTTTCAGCCCCTCTGTTTCTCGCCCCCTGTTTCAGACCCTCTGTTTCAGCCCCTCTGTTTCTTGCCCTCTGTTTCAGCCCCTCTGTTTCTCGCCCTCTGTTTCTCGCCCTCTGTTTCAGCCCCTCTGTTTCAGCCCCTCTGTTTCAGCCCCTCTGTTTCAGCCCCTCTGTTTCTCGCCCTCTGTTTCAGTCCCGCTGTTTCAGCCCCTCTGTTTCAGCCCCTCTGTTTCTAGCCCTCAGTTTCAGGCCCTCTGTTTCAGCCCCTCTGTTTCAGCCCCGCTGTTTCTCGCCCTCTGTTTCTCGCCCCCTGCTTCAGCCCCTCTGTTTCAGCCCCTCTGTTTCTCGCCCTCTGTTTCAAACCCTCTGTTTCAGCCCCTCTGTTTCTCGCCCTCTGTTTCAGCCCCTCTGTTTCTCGCCCTCTGTTTCAGCCCCTCTGTTTCAGCCCCTCTGTTTCTCGCCCTCTGTTTCAGCCCCTCTGTTTCAGCCCCTCTGTTTCTCGCCCTCTGTTTCAGCCCCTCTGTTTCTCGCCCTCTGTTTCAGCCCCTCTGTTTCAGCCCATCTGTTTCTCGCCCTCTGTTTCAGCCCCTCTGTTTCTCGCCCTCTGTTTCAGCCCCTCTGTTTCAGCCCATCTGTTTCAGCCCCCCTGTTCAGCCGCTCGGTTTCTCACCCTCGGTTTCTCGCCCTCTGTTTCAGCCCCTCTGTTTCAGCCCTCTGTTTCAGCCCCTCTGTTTCAGCCCTTCTGTTTCTCGCCCTCTGTTTCAGCCCCTCTGTTTCTCGCCCTCTGTTTCAGCCCCTCTGTTTCTCACCCTCTGTTTCAGCCCCTCTGTTTCAGCCCCTCTGTTTCTCGCCCCCTGTTTCAGCCCCTCTGTTTCAGCCCCTCTGTTTCTCGCCCTCTGTTTCAGCCCCTCTGTTTCTCGCCCTCTGTTTCTCGCCCTCTGTTTCAGCCCCTCTGTTTCTCGCCCTCTGTTTCAGCCCCTCGGTTTCTCGCCCTCTGTTTCCGCACATCTGTTTCTCGCCCTCTGTTTCAGACCCTCTGTTTCAGCTCCTCTGTTTCAGCCCCTCTTTTTCTCACCCACTGTTTCAGCCCCTCTGTTTCAGCCCCTCTGTTTCTCGCCCTCTGTTTCAGCCCCACTGTTTCTCGCCCTCTGTTTCTCACGCTCTGTTTCAGCCCCTCTGTTTCAGCCCCTCTGTTTCTCGCCCCCTGTTTCAGCCCCTCTGTTTCAGCTCCTCTGTTTCTCGCCCTCTGTTTCAGCCCCTCTGTTACTCGCCCTCTGTTTCTCGCCCTCTGTTTCAGCCCCTCTGTTTCAGCCCCTCTGTTTGTCGCCCTCTGTTTCAGCCCCTCGGTTTTTCGCCCTCTGTTTCCGCCCCTCTGTTTCTCGCCCTCTGTTTCAGACCCTCTGTTTCAGCTCCTCTGTTTCAGCCCCTCTTTTTCCCACCCACTGTTTCAGCCACTCTGCTTCTCGCCCTCTGTTTCAGCCCCTCTGTTTCAGCCCCTCTGTTTCAGCCCCTCTGTTTCAGCCCCTCTGTTTCTCGCCCTCTGTTTCAGCCCCTCCGTTTTTCGCCCTCTGTTTCCGCCCCTCTGTTTCTCGCCCTCTGTTTCAGACGCTCTGTTTCAGCTCCTCTGTTTCAGCCCCTCTTTTTCCCACCCACTGTTTCAGCCACTCTGCTTCTCGCCCTCTGTTTCAGCCCCTCTGTTTCAGCCCCTCTGTTTCAGCCCCTCTGTTTCAGCCCCTCTGTTTCTCGCACTCTGTTTCAGCCCCTCTGTTTGAGCCCCTCTGTTTCAGCACCTCTGTTTCTCGCCCTCGGTTTCAGCCCCTCGGTTTCTCGCCCTCTGTTTCAGACCCTCTGTTTCAGCCCCTCTGTTTCAGCCCCTCTGTTTCTCGCCCTCTGTTTCAGCCCATCTGTTTCAGCCCCTCTGTTCAGCCACTCGGTTTCTCGCCCTCTGTTTCAGCCCCTCTGTTTCTCGCCCTCTGTTTCTCGCCCTCTGTTTCAGCTCCACTGTTTCTGCCCCTCTGTTTCTCGCCCTCTGTTTCAGACCCTCTGTTTCAGCTCCTCTGTTTCAGGACCTCTTTTTCTCACCCACTGTTTCAGCCCCTCTGCTTCTCGCCCTCTGTTTCAGCCCCTCTGTTTCAGCCCCTCTGTTTCAGCCCCTCTGTTTCAGCCCCTCGGTTTCTCGCCCTCTGTTTCAGCCCCTCTGTTTCAGCTCCTCTGTTTCAGCCCCTCTGTTTCAGCCCCTCTGTTTCAGCCCCTCTGTTTCTCGCCCTCTGTTTCAACCCCTCGGTTTCTCGCCCTCTGTTTTAGCCCCTCTGTTTGAGCCCCTCTGTTTCAGCCCCTCTGTTTCAGCCCCTCTGTTTCTCACCCTCTGTTTGAGCACCTCGGTTTCTCGCCCTCTGTTTCAGCCCCTCTGTTTCAGCCCCTCTGTTTCACCCCTCGGTTTCTCACCCTCTGTTTCAGCCCCACTGTTTCAGCCCTTCTGTTTCTCGCCCTCTGTTTCAGCCCCTCTGTTTCAGCCCCTCTGTTTATCGCCCTCTGTTTCTCGCCCCCTGTTTCAGCCCCTCTGTTTCAGCCCCTCTGTTTCAGCCCCTCTGTTTCTCGCCCTCAGTTTCAGCCCCTCTGTTTCAGCCCCTCTGTTTCAGCCCCTCTGTTTCAGCCCCTCTGTTTCTCGCCCTCTGTTTCTCGCCCTCTGTTTCAGCCCCTCTGTTTCAGCCCCTCTGTTTCAGCCCCTCTGTTCAGCCCCTCGGTTTCTCGCCCTCTGTTTCAGCCCCTCGGTTTCTCGCCCTCCGTTTCAGCCCCTCTGTTTCAGCCCCTCTGTTTCAGCCCCTCTGTTTCTCGCCCCCTGTTTCAGCCCCTCTGTTTCTCGCCCTCTGTTTCTCGCCCTCTGTTTCAGCCCCTCTGTTTCAGCCCCTCTGTTCCAGCCCCTCTGTTTCAGCCCCTCTGTTTCAGCCCCTCTGTTTCTAGCCCTCTGTTTCAGCCCCTCTGTTTCAGCCCCTCTGTTTCAGCCCCTCTGTTTCTCGCCCTCTGTTTCTCGCCCCCTGTTTCAGCCCCACTGTTTCAGCCCCTCGGTTTCTCGCCCTCTGTTTCAGCCCCTCTGTTTCAGCCCCTTTGTTTCAGCCCCTCTGTTTCAGCCCCTCTGTTTCTCGCCCTCTGTTTCAGCCCCTCTGTTTCTCGCCCTCTGTTTCAGCCCCTCTGTTTCAGCCCCTCTGTTTCAGCCCCTCTGTTCAGCCCCTCGGTTTCTTGCCCTCTGTTTCAGCCCCTCGGTTTCTTGCCCTCTGTTTCAGCCCCTCTGTTTCTCGCCCTCTGTTTCAGCCCCTCTGTTTCTCGCCCTCTGTTTCAGCCCCTCTGTTTCTCACCCTCTGTTTCAGCCCCTCTGTTTCAGCCCCTCTGTTTCAGCCCCTCTGTTTCTCGCCCTCTGTTTCAGCCCCTCGGATTCTCGCCCTCTGTTTCAGCCCCTCTGTTTCAGCCCCTCTGTTTCAGCCCCTCTGTTTCTCGCCCTCTGTTTCAGCCCCTCTGTTTCAGCCCCTCTGTTTCAGCCCCTCTGTTTCTCGCCCTCTGTTTCAGCCCCTCTGTTTCAGCCCCTCTGTTTCAGCCACTCTTTTTCTCGCCCTCTCTTTCAGCCCCTCTGTTTCAGCCCCTCTGTTTCAGCCCCTCTTTTTCTCGCCCTCTGTTTCAGCCCCACTGTTTCAGCCCCTCTGTTTCTCGCCCTCTGTTTCAGCCCCTCTGTTTCTCACCCCCTGTTTCTCGCCCCCTGTTTTAGCCCCTCTCTTTCAGCCCCTCTGTTTCTCGCCCCATGTTTCAGCCCCTCTGTTTCAGCCCCTCTGTTTCTCGCCCCCTGTTTCAGACCCTCTGTTTCAGCCCCTCTGTTTCTCGCCCTCTGTTTCAGCCCCTCTGTTTCTCGCCCTCTGTTTCTCGCCCTCTGTTTCAGCCCCTCTGTTTCAGCACCTCTGTTTCTCGCCCTCTGTTTCAGTCCCGCTGTTTCAGCCCCTCTGTTTCAGCCCCTCTGTTTCTAGCCCTCAGTTTCAGGCCCTCTGTTTCAGCCCCTCTGTTTCAGCCCCTCTGTTTCTCGCCCTCTGTTTCAGCCCCTCTGTTTCAGCCCTTCTGTTTCAGCCCCTCTGCTTCAGCCCCTCTGTTTCTCGCCGTCTGTTTCTCGCCCTCTGTTTCAGCCCTTTCGGTTTCTCGCCCTCTGTTTCAGCCCCACTGTTTCTCGCCCTCTGTTTCAGCCCCTCTGTTTCTCGCACTCTGTTTCAGCCCATCTGTTTCATGCCCCCTGTTCAGCCGCTCGGTTTCTCGCCCTCGGTTTCTCGCCCTCTGTTTCAGCCCCTCTGTTTCAGCCCTCTGTTTCAGCCCCTCTGTTTCAGCCCCTCTGTTTCTCGCCCTCTGTTTCAGCCCCACTGTTTCTCGCCCTCTGTTTCAGCCCCTCTGTTTCTCACCCTCTGTTTCAGCCCCTCTGTTTAACCCCTCTGTTTCTCGCCCCCTGTTTCAGCCCCTCTGTTTCAGCCCCTCTGTTTCTCGCCCTCTGTTTCAGCCCCTCTGTTTCTCGCCCTCTGTTTCAGACCCTCTGTTTCAGCTCCTCTGTTTCAGCCCCTCTTTTTCCCACACACTGTTTCAGCCCCTCTGCTTCTCGCCCTCTGTTTCAGCCCCTCTGTTTCAGTTCCTCTGTTTCAGCCCCTCTGTTTCAGCACCTCGGTTTCTCGCCCTCTGTTTCAGCCCCTCTGTTTCAGCTCCTCTGTTTCAGCCCCTCTGTTTTTCGCCCTCTTATTCAGCCACTCTGTTTCTCGCCCTCTGTTTCAGCCCCTCTGTTTGAGCCCCTCTGTTTCAGCACCTCTGTTTCTCGCCCTCGGTTTCAGCCCCTCGGTTTCTCGCCCTCTGTTTCAGCCCCTCTGTTTCAGCCCCTCTGTTTCAGCCCCTCTGTTTCTCGCCCTCTGTTTCAGCCCCTCGGTTTCTCGCCCTCTGTTTCAGCCCCTCTGTTTCAGCCCCTCTGTTTCTCGCCCTCGGTTTCAACCCCTCGGTTTCTCGCCCTCTGTTTCAGCCCCTCTGTTTCAGCCCCTCTGTTTCACCCCTCGGTTTCTCACCCTCTGTTTCAGCCCCACTGTTTCAGCCCTTCTGTTTCTCGCCCTCTGTTTCAGCCCCTCTGTTTCAGCCCCTCTGTTTCTCGCCCTCTGTTTCTCGCCCCCTGTTTCAGACCCTCTGTTTCAGCCCCATTGTTTCAGCCCTTCTGTTTCTCGCCCTCTGTTTCAGACCCTCTGTTTCAGCCCCTCTGTTTCAGACCCTCTGTTTCTCGCCCACTGTTTCAGCCCCTTTGTTTCAGCCCCTCTGTTTCTCGCCCTCTGTTTCAGCCCCTCTGTTTCTCGCCCTCTGTTTCTCGCCCTCAGTTTCAGCCCCTCTGTTTCAGCCACACTGTTTCAGCCCCTCGGTTTCTCGCCCTCTGTTTCAGCCCCTCTGTTTCTCGCCCTCTGTTTCAGCCCCTCTGTTTCAGCCCCTCTGTTTCAGCCCCTCTGTTTCAGCCCCTCTGTTTCTCGCCCTCTGTTTCTCGCCCTCTGTTTCTCGCCTTCTGTTTCAGCCCCTCTGTTTCAGCACCTCTGTTTCAGCCCCTCTGTTTCAGCCCCTCGGTTTCTCGCCCTCTGTTTCAGCCCCTCTGTTTCTCGCCCTCTGTTTCAGCCCCTCGGTTTCTCGCCCTCTGTTTCAGCCCCTCTGTTTCAGCCCCTCTGTTTCAGCCCCTCTGTTTCTCGCCCTCTGTTTCAGCCCCTCTGTTTCTCGCCCTCTGTTTCTCGCCCTCTGTTTCAGCCCCTCTGTTTCAGCCCCTCTTTTCCAGCCCCTCTGTTTCAGCCCCTCTGTTTCGGCCCCTCTGTTTGTAGCCCTCTGTTTCAGCCCCTCTGTTTCAGCCCCTCTGTTTCAGCCCCTCTGTATCTCGCCCCCTGTTTCAGCCCCACTGTTTCAGCCCCTCTGTTTCAGCCCCTCTGTTCCAGCCCCTTTGTTTCAGCCCCTCTGTTTCAGCCCCTCTGTTTCAGCCCCCTGTTCCAGCCCCTTTGTTTCAGCCCCTCTGTTTCAGCCCCTCTGTTTCAGCCCCTCTGTTTCTCGCCCACTGTTTCAGCCCCTCTGTTTCTCGCCCTCTGTTTCTCGCCCTCTGTTTCAGCCCCTCTGTTTCAGCCCCTCTGTTCCAGCCCCTCTGTTTCAGCCCCTCTGTTTCAGGCCCTCTGTTTCTAGCCCTCTGTTTCAGCCCCTCTGTTTCAGCCCCTCTGTTTCAGCCCCTCTGTTTCTCGCCCTCTGTTTCTCGCCCCCTCTTTCAGCCCCACTGTTTCAGCCCCTCGGTTTCTCGCCCTCTGTTTCAGCCCCTCTGTTTCAGCCCCTTTGTTTCAGCCCCTCTGTTTCAACCCCTCTGTTTCTCGCCCTCTGTTTCAGCCTCTCTGTTTCTCGCCCTCTGTTTCAGCCCCTCTGTTTCAGCCCCTCTGTTTCAGCCCCTCTGTTCAGCCCCTCGGTTTCTCGCCCTCTGTTTCAGCCCCTCGGTTTCTCGCCCTCTGTTTCAGCCCCTCTGTTTCAGCCCCTCTGTTTCTCGCCCTCTGTTTCAGCCCCTCTGTTTCTCGCCCTCTGTTTCAGCCCCTCTGTTTCAGCCCCTCTGTTTCAGCCCCTCTGTTTCTCGCCCTCTGTTTCAGCCCCTCGGATTCTCGCCCTCTGTTTCAGCCCCTCTGTTTCAGCCCCTCTGTTTCTCGCCCTCTGTTTCAGCCCCTCTGTTTCAGCCCCTCTGTTTCAGCCACTCTTTTTCTCGCCATCTCTTTCAGCCCCTCTGTTTCAGCCCCTCTGTTTCAGCCCCTCTTTTTCTCGCCCTCTGTTTCAGCCCCACTGTTTCAGCCCCTCTGTTTCTCGCCCTCTGTTTCAGCCCCTCTGTTTCTCGCCCCCTGTTTCTCGCCCCCTGTTTCAGCCCCTCTCTTTCAGCCCCTCTGTTTCTCGCCCCATGTTTCAGACCCTCTGTTTCATCCCCTCTGTTTCTCGCCCCCTGTTTCAGACCCTCTGTTTCAGCCCCTCTGTTTCTCGCCCTCTGTTTCAGCCCCTCTGTTTCTCGCCCTCTGTTTCTCGCCCTCTGTTTCAGCCCCTCTGTTTCAGCCCCTCTGTTTCTCGCCCTCTGTTTCTCGCCCTCTGTTTCAGCCCCTCTGTTTCAGCCCCTCTGTTTCAGCCCCTCTGTTTCAGCCCCTCTGTTTCTCGCCCTCTGTTTCAGCCCCGCTGTTTCAGCCCCTCTGTTTCAGCCCCTCTGTTTCTAGCCCTCAGTTTCAGGCCCTCTGTTTCAGCCCCTCTGTTTCAGCCCCTCTGTTTCTCGCCCTATGTTTCTCTCCCCCTGTTTCAGCCCCTCTGTTTCAGCCCCTCTGTTTCTCGCCCTCTGTTTCAGCCCCTCTGTTTCAGCCCTTCTGTTTCAGCCCCTCTGCTTCAGCCCCTCTGTTTCTCGCCGTCTGTTTCACGCCCTCTGTTTCTCGCCTTCTGTTTCAGCCCCTCTGTTTCAGCACCTCTGTTTCAGCCCCTCTGTTTCAGCCCCTCGGTTTCTCGCCCTCTGTTTCAGCCCCTCTGTTTCTCGCCCTCTGTTTCAGCCCCTCTGTTTCTCGCACTCTGTTTCAGCCCATCTGTTTCAGCCCCCCTGTTCAGCCGCTCGGTTTCTCGCCCTCTGTTTCAGCCCCTCGGTTTCTCGCCCTCTGTTTCAGCACCTCTGTTTCAGCCCTCTGTTTCAGCCCCTCTGTTTCAGCCCCTCTGTTTCAGCCCTCTGTTTCAGCCCCTCTGTTTCTCGCCCTCTGTTTCAGCACCTCTGGTTCTCACCCTCTGTTTCAGCCCCTCTGTTTCAGCCCCTCTGTTTCTCGCCCCCTGTTTCAGCCCCTCTGTTTCAGCCCCTCTGTTTCTCGCCCTCTGTTTCAGCCCCTCTGTTTCTCGCCCTCTGTTTCTCGCCCTCTGTTTCAGCCCCTCTGTTTCAGCCCCTCTGTTTCTCGCCCTCTGTTTCAGCCCCTCGGTTTCTCGCCCTCTGTTTCCGCCCATCTGTTTCTCGCCCTCTGTTTCAGACCCTCTGTTTCAGCTCCTCTGTTTCAGCCCCTCTTTTCCTCACCCACTGTTTCAGCCCCTCTGCTTCTCGCCCTCTGTTTCAGCCCCTCTGTTTCAGCCCCTCGGTTTCTCGCCCTCTGTTTCAGCCCCTCTGTTTCAGCTCCTCTGTTTCAGCCCCTCTGTTTCAGCCCCTCGGTTTCTCGCCCTCTGTTTCAGCCCCTCTGTTTCTCGCCCTCTGTTTCAGCCCATCTGTTTCAGCCCCTCTGTTCAGCCACTCGGTTTCTCGCCCTCTGTTTCAGCCCCTCTGTTTCTCGCCCTCTGTTTCAGCCCATCTGTTTCAGCCCCTCTGTTTCAGCCCCTCTGTTTCTCGCCCTCTGTTTCTCGCCCTCTGTTTCAGCCCCACTGTTTCTGCCCCTCTGTTTCTCGCCCTCTGTTTCAGACCATCTGTTTCAGCTCCTCTGTTTCAGCCCCTCGGTTTCTCGCCCTCTGTTTCAGCCCCTCTGTTTCAGCCCCTCTGTTTCAGCCCCTCTGTTTCTCGCCCTCTGTTTCAGCCCCTCTGTTTCTCGCCCTCTGTTTCTCGCCCTCTGTTTCAGCCCCTCTGTTTCAGCCCCTCTTTTCCAGCCCCTCTGTTTCAGCCCCTCTGTTTCGGCCCCTCTGTTTGTAGCCCTCTGTTTCAGCCCCTCTGTTTCAGCCCCTCTGTTTCAGCCCCTCTGTATCTCGCCCCCTGTTTCAGCCCCACTGTTTCAGCCCCTCTGTTTCAGCCCCTCTGTTCCAGCCCCTTTGTTTCAGCCCCTCTGTTTCAGCCCCTCTGTTTCAGCCCCCTGATCCAGCCCCTTTGTTTCAGCCCCTCTGTTTCAGCCCCTCTGTTTCAGCCCCTCTGTTTCTCGCCCACTGTTTCAGCCCCTCTGTTTCTCGCCCTCTGTTTCTCGCCCTCTGTTTCAGCCCCTCTGTTTCAGCCCCTCTGTTCCAGCCCCTCTGTTTCAGCCCCTCTGTTTCAGCCCCTCTGTTTCTAGCCCTCTGTTTCAGCCCCTCTGTTTCAGCCCCTCTGTTTCAGCCCCTCTGTTTCTCGCCCTCTGTTTCTCGCCCCCTCTTTCAGCCCCACTGTTTCAGCCCCTCGGTTTCTCGCCCTCTGTTTCAGCCCCTCTGTTTCAGCCCCTTTGTTTCAGCCCCTCTGTTTCAACCCCTCTGTTTCTCGCCCTCTGTTTCAGCCTCTCTGTTTCTCGCCCTCTGTTTCAGCCCCTCTGTTTCAGCCCCTCTGTTTCAGCCCCTCTGTTCAGCCCCTCGGTTTCTCGCCCTCTGTTTCAGCCCCTCGGTTTCTCGCCCTCTGTTTCAGCCCCTCTGTTTCAGCCCCTCTGTTTCTCGCCCTCTGTTTCAGCCCCTCTGTTTCTCGCCCTCTGTTTCAGCCCCTCTGTTCCAGCCCCTCTGTTTCAGCCCCTCTGTTTCTCGCCCTCTGTTTCAGCCCCTCGGATTCTCGCCCTCTGTTTCAGCCCCTCTGTTTCAGCCCCTCTGTTTCTCGCCCTCTGTTTCAGCCCCTCTGTTTCAGCCCCTCTGTTTCAGCCACTCTTTTTCTCGCCATCTCTTTCAGCCCCTCTGTTTCAGCCCCTCTGTTTCAGCCCCTCTTTTTCTCGCCCTCTGTTTCAGCCCCACTGTTTCAGCCCCTCTGTTTCTCGCCCTCTGTTTCAGCCCCTCTGTTTCTCGCCCCCTGTTTCTCGCCCCCTGTTTCAGCCCCTCTCTTTCAGCCCCTCTGTTTCTCGCCCCATGTTTCAGACCCTCTGTTTCATCCCCTCTGTTTCTCGCCCCCTGTTTCAGACCCTCTGTTTCAGCCCCTCTGTTTCTCGCCCTCTGTTTCAGCCCCTCTGTTTCTCGCCCTCTGTTTCTCGCCCTCTGTTTCAGCCCCTCTGTTTCAGCCCCTCTGTTTCAGCCCCTCTGTTTCAGCCCCTCTGTTTCTCGCCCTCTGTTTCAGCCCCGCTGTTTCAGCCCCTCTGTTTCAGCCCCTCTGTTTCTAGCCCTCAGTTTCAGGCCCTCTGTTTCAGCCCCTCTGTTTCAGCCCCTCTGTTTTTCGCCCTATGTTTCTCGCCCCGTGTTTCAGCCCCTCTGTTTCAGCCCCTCTGTTTCTCGCCCTCTGTTTCAGCCCCTCTGTTTCAGCCCTTCTGTTTCAGCCCCTCTGCTTCAGCCCCTCTGTTTCTCGCCGTCTGTTTCACGCCCTCTGTTTCTCGCCTTCTGTTTCAGCCCCTCTGTTTCAGCACCTCTGTTTCAGCCCCTCTGTTTCAGCCCCTCGGTTTCTCGCCCTCTGTTTCAGCCCCTCTGTTTCTCGCCCTCTGTTTCAGCCCCTCTGTTTCTCGCACTCTGTTTCAGCCCATCTGTTTCAGCCCCCCTGTTCAGCCGCTCGGTTTCTCGCCCTCTGTTTCAGCCCCTCGGTTTCTCGCCCTCTGTTTCAGCCCCTCTGTTTCAGCCCTCTGTTTCAGCCCCTCTGTTTCAGCCCCTCTGTTTCAGCCCTCTGTTTCAGCCCCTCTGTTTCTCGCCCTCTGTTTCAGCACCTCTGGTTCTCACCCTCTGTTTCAGCCCCTCTGTTTCAGCCCCTCTGTTTCTCGCCCCCTGTTTCAGCCCCTCTGTTTCAGCCCCTCTGTTTCTCGCCCTCTGTTTCAGCCACTCTGTTTCTCGCCCTCTGTTTCTCGCCCTCTGTTTCAGCCCCTCTGTTTCAGCCCCTCTGTTTCTCGCCCTCTGTTTCAGCCCCTCGGTTTCTCGCCCTCTGTTTCCGCCCATCTGTTTCTCGCCCTCTGTTTCAGACCCTCTGTTTCAGCTCCTCTGTTTCAGCCCCTCTTTTCCTCACCCACTGTTTCAGCCCCTCTGCTTCTCGCCCTCTGTTTCAGCCCCTCTGTTTCAGCCCCTCGGTTTCTCGCCCTCTGTTTCAGCCCCTCTGTTTCAGCTCCTCTGTTTCAGCCCCTCTGTTTCAGCCCCTCGGTTTCTCGCCCTCTGTTTCAGCCCCTCTGTTTCTCGCCCTCTGTTTCAGCCCATCTGTTTCAGCCCCTCTGTTCAGCCACTCGGTTTCTCGCCCTCTGTTTCAGCCCCTCTGTTTCTCGCCCTCTGTTTCAGCCCATCTGTTTCAGCCCCTCAGTTCAGCCACTCGGTTTCTCGCCCTCTGTTTCAGCCCCTCTGTTTCTCGCCCTCTGTTTCTCGCCCTCTGTTTCAGCCCCACTGTTTCTGCCCCTCTGTTTCTCGCCCTCTGTTTCAGACCCTCTGTTTCAGCTCCTCTGTTTCAGCACCTCTTTTTCTCACCCACTGTTTCAGCCCCTCTGCTTCTCGCCCTCTGTTTCAGCCCCTCTGTTTCAGCCCCTCTGTTTCAGCCCCTCTGTTTCAGCCCCTCGGTTTCTCGCCCTCTGTTTCAGCCCCTCTGTTTCAGCTCCTCTGTTTCAGCCCCTCTGTTTCTCGCTCTCTTATTCAGCCCCTCTGTTTCTCGCCCTCTGTTTCAGCCCCTCTGTTTGAGCCCCTCTGTTTGAGCCCCTCTGTTTCATCCCCTCTGTTTCTCGCCCTCTGTTTCAGCCCCTCGGTTTCTCGCCCTCTGTTTCAGCCCCTCTGTTTCAGCCCCTCTGTTTCAGCCCCTCTGTTTCAGCCCCTCTGTTTCTCACCCTCTGTTTGAGCACCTCGGTTTCTCGCCCTCTGTTTCAGCCCCTCTGTTTCAGCCCCTCTGTTTCACCCCTCGGTTTCTCACCCTCTGTTTCAGCCCCACTGTTTCAGCCCTTCTGTTTCCCGCCCTCTGTTTCAGCCCCTCTGTTTCAGACCCACTGTTTATCGCCCTCTGTTTCTCGCCCCCTGTTTCAGCCCCTCTGTTTCAGCCCCTCTGTTTCAGCCCCTCTGTTTCTCGCCCTCAGTTTCAGCCCCTCTGTTTCAGCCCCTCTGTTTCAGCCCCTCTGTTTCAGCCCCTCTGTTTCTCTCCCTCTGTTTCTCGCCCCCTGTTTCAGCCCCTCTGTTTCAGCCCCTCGGTTTCTCGCCCTCTGTTTCAGCCCCTCTGTTTCAGCCCCTCTGTTTCTCGTCCTCTGTTTCTCGCCCTCTATTTCTCGCCCTCTGTTTCAGCCCCTCTGTTTCAGCCCCTCTGTTTCAGCCCCTCTGTTCAGCCCCTCGGTTTCTCGCCCTCTGTTTCAGCCCCTCTGTTTCAGCCCCTCTGTTTCAGCCCCTCTGTTTCTCGCCCTCTGTTTCAGCCCCTCTGTTTCTCGCCCCCTGTTTCAGCCTCTCTGTTTCAGCCCCTCTGTTTCTCGCCCTCTGTTTCTCGCCCTCTGTTTCAGCCCCTCTGTTTCAGGCCCTCTGTTCCAGCCCCTCTGTTTCAGCCCCTCTGTTTCAGCCCCTCTGTTTCTAGCCCTCTGTTTCAGCCCCTCTGTTTCAGCCCCTCTGTTTCAGCCCCTCTGTTTCTCGCCCTCTGTTTCTCGCCCCCTGTTTCAGCCCCACTGTTTCAGCCCCTCGGTTTCTCGCCCTCTGTTTCAGCCCCTCTGTTTCAGCCCCTTTGTTTCAGCCCCTCTGTTTCAGCCCCTCTGTTTCTCGCCCTCTGTTTCAGCCCCTCTGTTTCTCGCCCTCTGTTTCAGCCCCTCTGTTTCAGACCCTCTGTTTCAGCCCCTCTGTTCAGCCCCTCGGTTTCTCGCCCTCTGTTTCAGCCCCTCTGTTGCAGCCCGTCTGTTTCAGCCCCTCTGTTTCTCGCCCTCTGTTTCAGCCCCTCTGTTTCTCGCCCCCTGTTTCAGCCTCTCTGTTTCAGCCCCTCTGTTTCTCGCCCTCTGTTTCAGCCCCTCTGTTTCTCGCCCTCTGTTTCTCGCCCTCTGTTTCAGCCCCTCTGTTCCAGCCCCTCTGATTCAGCCCCTCTGTTTCAGCCCCTCTGTTTCTAGCCCTCTGTTTCAGCCCCTCTGTTTCAGCCCCTCTGTTTCAGCCCCTCTGTTTCTCGCCCTCTGTTTCTCGCCCCCTGTTTCAGCCCCACTGTTTCAGCCCCTCGGTTTCTCGCCCTCTGTTTCAGCCCCTCTGTTTCAGCCCCTTTGTTTCAGCCCCTCTGTTTCAGCCCCTCTGTTTCTCGCCCTCTGTTTCAGCCCCTCTGTTTCTCGCCCTCTGTTTCAGCCCCTCTGTTTCAGACCCTCTGTTTCAGCCCCTCTGTTCAGCCCCTCGGTTTCTCGCCCTCTGTTTCAGCCCCTCTGTTTCAGCCCCTTTGTTTCTCGCCCTCTGTTTCAGCCCCTCTGTTTCTCGCCCTCTGTTTCAGCCCCTCTGTTTCTCACCCTCTGTTTCAGCCCCTCGGATTCTCGCCCTCTGTTTCAGCCCCTCTGTTTCAGCCCCTCTGTTTCTCGCCCTCTGTTTCAGCCCCTCTGTTTCAGCCCCTCTGTTTCAGCCCCTCTTTTTCTCGCCCTCTCTTTCAGCCCCTCTGTTTCAGCCCCTCTGTTTCAGCCCCTCTGTTTCTCGCACTCTGTTTCAGCCCCACTGTTTCAGCCCCTCTGTTTCTCGCCCTCTGTTTCAGCCCCTCTGTTTCTCGCCCCCTGTTTCTCGCCCCCTGTTTCAGCCCCTCTCTTTCAGCCCCTCTGTTTCTCGCCCCCTGTTTCAGACCCTCTGTTTCAGCCCCTCTGTTTCACGCCCTCTGTTTCAGCCCCATCTGTTTCTCGCCCTCTGTTTCTCGCCCTCTGTTTCAGCCCCTCTGTTTCAGCCCCTCTGTTTCAGCCCCTCTGTTTCAGCCCCTCTGTTTCTCGCCCTCTGTTTCTAGCCCTCAGTTTCAGGCCCTCTGTTTCAGCCCCTCTGTTTCAGCACCTCTGTTTCAGCCCCTCTGTTTCAGCCCCTCGGTTTCTCGCCCTCTGTTTCAGCCCCTCTGTTTCTCGCCCTCTGTTTCAGCCCCTCTGTTTCTCGCACTCTGTTTCAGCCCATCTGTTTCAGCCCCCCTGTTCAGCCGCTCGGTTTCTCGCCCTCTGTTTCAGCCCCTCGGTTTCTCGCCCTCTGTTTCAGCCCCTCTGTTTCAGCCCTCTGTTTCAGCCCCTCTGTTTCAGCCCCTCTGTTTCAGCCCTCTGTTTCAGCCCCTCTGTTTCTCGCCCTCTGTTTCAGCACCTCTGTTTCTCACCCTCTGTTTCAGCCCCTCTGTTTCAGCCCCTCTGTTTCTCGCCCGCTGTTTCAGCCCCTCTGTTTCAGCCCCTCTGTTTCTCGCCCTCTGTTTCAGCCCCTCTGTTTCTCGCCCTCTGTTTCTCGCCCTCTGTTTCAGCCCCTCTGTTTCAGCCCCTCTGTTTCTCGCCCTCTGTTTCAGCCCCTCGGTTTCTCGCCCTCTGTTTCCGCCCATCTGTTTCTCGCCCTCTGTTTCAGACCCTCTGTTTCAGCTCCTCTGTTTCAGCCCCTCTTTTTCTCACCCACTGTTTCAGCCCCTCTGCTTCTCGCCCTCTGTTTCAGCCCCTCTGTTTCAGCCCCTCGGTTTCTCGCCCTCTGTTTCAGCCCCTCTGTTTCAGCTCCTCTGTTTCAGCCCCTCTGTTTCAGCCCCTCGGTTTCTCGCCCTCTGTTTCAGCCCCCCTGTTTCTCGCCCTCTGTTTCTCGCCCTCTGTTTCAGCCCCTCTGTTTCTCGCCCTCTGTTTCAGCCCATCTGTTTCAGCCCCTCAGTTCAGCAACTCTGTTTCTCGCCCTCTGTTTCAGCCCATCTGTTTCAGCCCCTCAGTTCAGCCCCTCTGTTTCTCGCCCTCTGTTTCAGCCCATCTGTTTCAGCCCCTCTGTTCAGCCACTCGGTTTCTCGCCCTCTGTTTCAGCCCCCCTGTTTCTCGCCCTCTGTTTCTCGCCCTCTGTTTCAGCCCCTCTGTTTCTCGCCCCCTGTTTCAGCCTCTCTGTTTCAGCCCCTCTGTTTCTCGCCCTCTGTTTCAGCCCCTCTGTTTCTCGCCCTCTGTTTCTCACCCTCTGTTTCAGCCCCTCTGTTTCAGGCCCTCTGTTCCAGCCCCTCTGTTTCAGCCCCTCTGTTTCTCGCCCTCTGTTTCTCGCCCCCTGTTTCAGCCCCACTGTTTCAGCCCCTCGGTTTCTCGCCCTCTGTTTCAGCCCCTCTGTTTCAGCCCCTTTGTTTCAGCCCCTCTGTTTCAGCCCCTCTGTTTCTCGCCCTCTGTTTCAGCCCCTCTGTTTCTCGCCCTCTGTTTCAGCCCCTCTGTTTCAGACCCTCTGTTTCAGCCCCTCTGTTCAGCCCCTCGGTTTCTCGCCCTCTGTTTCAGCCCCTCTGTTGCAGCCCGTCTGTTTCAGCCCCTCTGTTTCTCGCCCTCTGTTTCAGCCCCTCTGTTTCTCGCCCCCTGTTTCAGCCTCTCTGTTTCAGCCCCTCTGTTTCTCGCCCTCTGTTTCAGCCCCTCTGTTTCTCGCCCTCTGTTTCTCGCCCTCTGTTTCAGCCCCTCTGTTCCAGCCCCTCTGATTCAGCCCCTCTGTTTCAGCCCCTCTGTTTCTAGCCCTCTGTTTCAGCCCCTCTGTTTCAGCCCCTCTGTTTCAGCCCCTCTGTTTCTCGCCCTCTGTTTCTCGCCCCCTGTTTCAGTCCCACTGTTTCAGCCCCTCGGTTTCTCGCCCTCTGTTTCAGCCCCTCTGTTTCAGCCCCTTTGTTTCAGCCCCTCTGTTTCAGCCCCTCTGTTTCTCGCCCTCTGTTTCAGCCCCTCTGTTTCTCGCCCTCTGTTTCAGCCCCTCTGTTTCAGACCCTCTGTTTCAGCCCCTCTGTTCAGCCCCTCGGTTTCTCGCCCTCTGTTTCAGCCCCTCTGTTTCAGCCCCTTTGTTTCTCGCCCTCTGTTTCAGCCCCTCTGTTTCTCGCCCTCTGTTTCAGCCCCTCTGTTTCTCACCCTCTGTTTCAGCCCCTCGGATTCTCGCCCTCTGTTTCAGCCCCTCTGTTTCAGCCCCTCTGTTTCTCGCCCTCTGTTTCAGCCCCTCTGTTTCAGCCCCTCTGTTTCAGCCCCTCTTTTTCTCGCCCTCTCTTTCAGCCCCTCTGTTTCAGCCCCTCTGTTTCAGCCCCTCTGTTTCTCGCCCTCTGTTTCAGCCCCACTGTTTCAGCCCCTCTGTTTCTCGCCCTCTGTTTCAGCCCCTCTGTTTCTCGCCCCCTGTTTCTCGCCCCCTGTTTCAGCCCCTCTCTTTCAGCCCCTCTGTTTCTCGCCCCCTGTTTCAGACCCTCTGTTTCAGCCCCTCTGTTTCACGCCCTCTGTTTCAGCCCCATCTGTTTCTCGCCCTCTGTTTCTCGCCCTCTGTTTCAGCCCCTCTGTTTCAGCCCCTCTGTTTCAGCCCCTCTGTTTCAGCCCCTCTGTTTCTCGCCCTCTGTTTCTAGCCCTCAGTTTCAGGCCCTCTGTTTCAGCCCCTCTGTTTCAGCACCTCTGTTTCAGCCCCTCTGTTTCAGCCCCTCGGTTTCTCGCCCTCTGTTTCAGCCCCTCTGTTTCTCGCCCTCTGTTTCAGCCCCTCTGTTTCTCGCACTCTGTTTCAGCCCATCTGTTTCAGCCCCCCTGTTCAGCCGCTCGGTTTCTCGCCCTCTGTTTCAGCCCCTCGGTTTCTCGCCCTCTGTTTCAGCCCCTCTGTTTCAGCCCTCTGTTTCAGCCCCTCTGTTTCAGCCCCTCTGTTTCAGCCCTCTGTTTCAGCCCCTCTGTTTCTCGCCCTCTGTTTCAGCACCTCTGTTTCTCACCCTCTGTTTCAGCCCCTCTGTTTCAGCCCCTCTGTTTCTCGCCCGCTGTTTCAGCCCCTCTGTTTCAGCCCCTCTGTTTCTCGCCCTCTGTTTCAGCCCCTCTGTTTCTCGCCCTCTGTTTCTCGCCCTCTGTTTCAGCCCCTCTGTTTCAGCCCCTCTGTTTCTCGCCCTCTGTTTCAGCCCCTCGGTTTCTCGCCCTCTGTTTCCGCCCATCTGTTTCTCGCCCTCTGTTTCAGACCCTCTGTTTCAGCTCCTCTGTTTCAGCCCCTCTTTTTCTCACCCACTGTTTCAGCCCCTCTGCTTCTCGCCCTCTGTTTCAGCCCCTCTGTTTCAGCCCCTCGGTTTCTCGCCCTCTGTTTCAGCCCCTCTGTTTCAGCTCCTCTGTTTCAGCCCCTCTGTTTCAGCCGCTCGGTTTCTCGCCCTCTGTTTCAGCCCCTCTGTTTCTCGCCCTCTGTTTCAGCCCATCTGTTTCAGCCCCTCTGTTCAGCCACTCGGTTTCTCGCCCTCTGTTTCAGCCCCCCTGTTTCTCGCCCTCTGTTTCTCGCCCTCTGTTTCAGCCCCTCTGTTTCTCGCCCTCTGTTTCAGCCCATCTGTTTCAGCCCCTCAGTTCAGCAACTCGGTTTCTCGCCCTCTGTTTCGGCCCCTCTGTTTCTCGCCCTCTGTTTCTCGCCCTCTGTTTCAGCCCCACTGTTTCTGCCCCTCTGTTTCTCGCCCTCTGTTTCAGACCCTCTGTTTCAGCTCCTCTGTTTCAGCACCTCTTTTTCTCACCCACTGTTTCAGCCCCTCTGCTTCTCGCCCTCTGTTTCAGCCCCTCTGTTTCAGCCCCTCTGTTTCAGCCCCTCTGTTTCAGCCGCTCGGTTTCTCGCCCTCTGTTTCAGCCCCTCTGTTTCAGCTCCTCTGTTTCAGCCCCTCTGTTTCTTGCTCTCTTATTCAGCCCCTCGGTTTCTCGCCCTCTGTTTCAGCCCCTCTGTTTCAGCCCCTCTGTTTCTCGCCCTCTGTTTCTCGCCCTCTGTTTCAGCCCCACTGTTTCTGCCCCTCTGTTTCTCGCCCTCTGTTTCAGACCCTCTGTTTCAGCTCCTCTGTTTCAGCACCTCTTTTTCTCACCCTCTGTTTCAGCCCCTCTGCTTCTCGCCCTCTGTTTCAGCCCCTCTGTTTCAGCCCCTCCATTTCTCGCCCTCTGTTTCAGCCCCTCTGTTTCAGCTCCTCTGTTTCAGCCCCTCTGTTTCTCGCTCTCTTATTCAGCCCCTCTGTTTCTCGCCCTCTGTTTCAGCCCCTCTGTTTCAGCCCCTCCATTTCTCGCCCTCTGTTTCAGCCCCTCTGTTTCAGCTCCTCTGTTTCAGCCCCTCTGTTTCTCGCTCTCTTATTCAGCCCCTCTGTTTCTCACCCACTGTTTCAGCCCCTCTGCTTCTCGCCCTCTGTTTCAGCCCCTCTGTTTCAGCCCCTCGGTTTCTCGCCCTCTGTTTCAGCCCCTCTGTTTCAGCTCCTCTGTTTCAGCCCCTCTGTTTCAGCCGCTCGGTTTCTCGCCCTCTGTTTCAGCCCCTCTGTTTCTCGCCCTCTGTTTCAGCCCATCTGTTTCAGCCCCTCTGTTCAGCCACTCCGTTTCTCGCCCTCTGTTTCAGCCCCCCTGTTTCTCGCCCTCTGTTTCTCGCCCTCTGTTTCAGCCCCTCTGTTTCTCGCCCTCTGTTTCAGCCTATCTGTTTCAGCCCCTCAGTTCAGCCACTCGGTTTCTCGCCCTCTGTTTCGGCCCCTCTGTTTCTCGCCCTCTGTTTCTCGCCCTCTGTTTCAGCCCCACTGTTTCTGCCCCTCTGTTTCTCGCCCTCTGTTTCAGACCCTCTGTTTCAGCTCCTCTGTTTCAGCCCCTCTTTTTCTCACCCACTGTTTCATCCCCTCTGCTTCTCGCCCTCTGTTTCAGCCCCTCTGTTTCAGCCCCTCTGTTTCAGCCCCTCTGTTTCAGCCCCTCGGTTTCTCGCCCTCTGTTTCAGCCCCTCTGTTTCAGCTCCTCTGTTTCAGCCCCTCTGTTTCTCGCTCTCTTATTCAGCCCCTCGGTTTCTCGCCCTCTGTTTCAGCCCCTCTGTTTCAGCCCCTCTGTTTCTCGCCCTCTGTTTCTCGCCCTCTGTTTCAGCCCCACTGTTTCTGCCCCTCTGTTTCTCGCCCTCTGTTTCAGACCCTCTGTTTCAGCTCCTCTGTTTCAGCACCTCTTTTTCTCACCCTCTGTTTCAGCCCCTCTGCTTCTCGCCCTCTGTTTCAGCCCCTCTGTTTCAGCCCCTCCATTTCTCGCCCTCTGTTTCAGCCCCTCTGTTTCAGCTCCTCTGTTTCAGCCCCTCTGTTTCTCGCTCTCTTATTCAGCCCCTCTGTTTCTCGCCCTCTGTTTCAGCCCCTCTGTTTGAGCCCCTCTGTTTCAGCCCCTCTGTTTCTCGCCCTCTGTTTCAGCCCCTCGGTTTCTCGCCCTCTGTTTCAGCCCCTCTGTTTCAGCCCCTCTGTTTCAGCCCCTCTGTTTCAGCCCCTCTGTTTCTCACCCTCTGTTTGAGCACCTCGGTTTCTCGCCCTCTGTTACAGCCCCTCTGTTTCAGCCCCTCTGTTTCACCCCTCGGTTTCTCACCCTCTGTTTCAGCCCCACTGTTTCAGCCCTTCTGTTTCCCGCCCTCTGTTTCAGCCCCTCTGTTTCAGCCCCACTGTTTATCGCCCTCTGTTTCTCGCCCCCTGTTTCAGCCACTCTGTTTCAGCCCCTCTGTTTCAGCCCCTCTGTTTCTCGCCCTCAGTTTCAGCCCCTCTGTTTCAGCCCCTCTGTTTCAGCCCCTCTGTTTCAGCCCCTCTGTTTCTCTCCCTCTGTTTCTCGCCCCCTGTTTCAGCCCCTCTGTTTCAGCCCCTCGGTTTCTCGCCCTCTGTTTCAGCCCCTCTGTTTCAGCCCCTCTGTTTCTCGCCCTCTGTTTCTCGCCCTCTATTTCTCGCCCTCTGTTTCAGCCCCTCTGTTTCAGCCCCTCTGTTTCAGCCCCTCTGTTCAGCCCCTCGGTTTCTCGCCCTCTGTTTCAGCCCCTCTGTTTCAGCCCCTCTGTTTCAGCCCCTCTGTTTCTCGCCCTCTGTTTCAGCCCCTCTGTTTCTCGCCCCCTGTTTCAGCCTCTCTGTTTCAGCCCCTCTGTTTCTCGCCCTCTGATTCAGCCCCTCTGTTTCTCGCCCTCTGTTTCTCGCCCTCTGTTTCAGCCCCTCTGTTTCAGCCCCTCTGTTCCAGCCCCTCTGTTTCAGCCCCTCTGTTTCAGCCCCTCTGTTTCTAGCCCTCTGTTTCAGCCCCTCTGTTTCAGCCCCTCTGTTTCAGCCCCTCTGTTTCTCGCCCTCTGTTTCTCGCCCCCTGTTTCAGCCCCACTGTTTCAGCCCCTCGGTTTCTCGCCCTCTGTTTCAGCCCCTCTGTTTCAGCCCCTTTGTTTCAGCCCCTCTGTTTCAGCCCCTCTGTTTCTCGCCCTCTGTTTCAGCCCCTCTGTTTCTCGCCCTCTGTTTCAGCCCCTCTGTTTCAGACCCTCTGTTTCAGCCCCTCTGTTCAGCCCCTCGGTTTCTCGCCCTCTGTTTCAGCCCCTCTGTTTCAGCCCCTCTGTTTCAGCCCCTCTGTTTCTCGCCCTCTGTTTCAGCCCCTCTGTTTCTCGCCCCCTGTTTCAGCCTCTCTGTTTCAGCCCCTCTGTTTCTCGCCCTCTGTTTCAGCCCCTCTGTTTCTCGCCCTCTGTTTCTCGCCCTCTGTTTCAGCCCCTCTGTTTCAGCCCCTCTGTTCCAGCCCCTCTGTTTCAGCCCCTCTGTTTCAGCCCCTCTGTTTCTAGCCCTCTGTTTCAGCCCCTCTGTTTCAGCCCCTCTGTTTCAGCCCCTCTGTTTCTCGCCCTCTGTTTCTCGCCCCCTGTTTCAGCCCCACTGTTTCAGCCCCTCGGTTTCTCGCCCTCTATTTCAGCCCCTCTGTTTCAGCCCCTTTGTTTCAGCCCCTCTGTTTCAGCCTCTCTGTTTCTCGCCCTCTGTTTCAGCCCCTCTGTTTCTCGCCCTCTGTTTCAGCCCCTCTGTTTCAGACCCTCTGTTTCAGCCCCTCTGTTCAGCCCCTCGGTTTCTCGCCCTCTGTTTCAGCCCCTCTGTTTCAGCCCCTCTGTTTCTCGCCCTCTGTTTCAGCCCCTCTGTTTCTCGCCCTCTGTTTCAGCCCCTCTGTTTCTCACCCTCTGTTTCAGCCCCTCGGATTCTCGCCCTCTGTTTCAGCCCCTCTGTTTCAGCCCCTCTGTTTCTCGCCCTCTGTTTCAGCCCCTCTGTTTCAGCCCCTCTGTTTCAGCCCCTCTTTTTCTCGCCCTCTCTTTCAGCCCCTCTGTTTCTCGCCCTCTGTTTCAGCCCCACTGTTTCAGCCCCTCTGTTTCTCGCCCTCTGTTTCAGCCCCTCTGTTTCTCGCCCCCTGTTTCTCGCCCCCTGTTTCAGCCCCTCTCTTTCAGCCCCTCTGTTTCTCGCCCCATGTTTCAGCCCCTCTGTTTCAGCCCCTCTGTTTCTCGCCCCCTGTTTCAGACCCTCTGTTTCAGCCCCTCTGTTTCTCGCCCTCTGTTTCAGCCCCTCTGTTTCTCGCCCTCTGTTTCTCGCCCTCTGTTTCAGCCCCTCTGTTTCAGCCCCTCTGTTTCAGCCCCTCTGTTTCAGCCCCTCTGTTTCTCGCCCTCTGTTTCTAGCCCTCAGTTTCAGGCCCTCTGTTTCAGCCCCTCTGTTTCAGCCCCTCTGTTTCTCGCCCTCTGTTTCTCGCCCCCTGTTTCAGCCCCTCTGTTTCAGCCCCTCTGTTTCTCGCCCTCTGTTTCAGCCCCTCTGTTTCAGCCCTTCTGTTTCAGCCCCTCTGCTTCAGCCCCTCTGTTTCTCGCCGTCTGTTTCTCGCACTCTGTTTCTCGCCTTCTGTTTCAGCCCCTCTGTTTCAGCACCTCTGTTTCAGCCCCTCTGTTTGAGCCCATCGGTTTCTCGCCCTCTGTTTCAGCCCCTCTGTTTCTCGCCCTCTGTTTCAGCCCCTCTGTTTCTCGCACTCTGTTTCAGCCCATCTGTTTCAGCCCCCCTGTTCAGCCGCTCGGTTTCTCGCCCTCTGTTTCAGCCCCTCGGTTTCTCGCCCTCTGTTTCAGCCCCTCTGTTTCAGCCCTCTGTTTCAGCCCCTCTGTTTCAGCCCCTCTGTTTCTCGCCCTCTGTTTCAGCCCCTCTGTTTCTCGCCCTCTGTTTCAGCCCCTCTGTTTCTCACCCTCTGTTTCAGCCCCTCTGTTTCAGCCCCTCTGTTTCTCGCCCCCTGTTTCAGCCCCTCTGTTTCAGCCCCTCTGTTTCTCGCCCTCTGTTTCAGCCCCTCTGTTTCTCGCCCTCTGTTTCTCGCCCTCTGTTTCAGCCCCTCTGTTTCAGCCCCTCTGTTTCTCGCCCTCTGTTTCAGCCCCTCGGTTTCTCGCCCTCTGTTTCCGCCCATCTGTTTCTCGCCCTCTGTTTCAGTCCCTCTGTTTCAGCTCCTCTGTTTCAGCCCCTCTTTTTCTCACCCACTGTTTCAGCCCCTCTGCTTCTCGCCCTTTGTTTCAGCCCCTCTGTTTCAGCCCCTCGGTTTCTCGCCCTCTGTTTCAGCCCCTCTGTTTCAGGTCCTCTGTTTCAGCCCCTCTGTTTCAGCCCCTCGGTTTCTCGCCCTCTGTTTCAGCCCCTCTGTTTCAGCTCCTCTGTTTCAGCCCCTCTGTTTCTCGCCCTCTTATTCAGCCCCTCTGTTTCTCGCCCTCTGTTTCAGCCCCTCTGTTTGAGCCCCTCTGTTTCAGCACCTCTGTTTCTCGCCCTCTGTTTCAGCCCCTCGGTTTCTCGCCCTCTGTTTCAGCCCCTCTGTTTCAGCCCCTCTGTTTCTCGCCCTCTGTTTCAGCCCCTCTGTTTCTCGCCCTCTGTTTCAGCCCCTCTGTTTCAGCCCCTCTGTTTCAGCCCCTCTGTTTCTCGCCCTCTGTTTCAACCCCTCGGCTTCTCGCCCTCTGTTTTAGCGCCTCTGTTTCAGCCCCTCTGTTTCAGCCCCTCTGTTTCTCACCCTCTGTTTGAGCCCCTCGGTTTCTCGCCCCTCTGTTTCAGCCCCTCTGTTTCAGCCCCTCTGTTTCACCCCTCGGTTTCACACCCTCTGTTTCAGCCCCACTGTTTCAGCCCTTCTGTTTCTCGCGCTCTGTTTCAGCCCCTCTGTTTCAGCCCCTCTGTTTCTCGCCCTCTGTTTCTCGCCTCCTGTTTCAGCCCCTCTGTTTCAGCCCCTCTGTTTCAGCCCCTCTGTTTCAGCCCCTCTGTTTCTCGCCCCCTGTTTCAGCCCCTCTGTTTCAGCCCCTCTGTTTCAGCCCCTCTGTTTCTCGCCCTCTGTTTCAGCCCCTCTGTTTCTCGCCCCCTGTTTAAGCCCCTCTGATTCAGCCCCTCTGTTTCTCGCCCCCTGTTTCATCCCTCTGTTTCAGCCCCTCTGTTTCTCGCCCTCTGTTTCAACCCCTCGGTTTCTCGCCCTCTGTTTTAGCCCCTCTGTTTAAGCCCCTCTGTTTCAGCCCCTCTGTTTCAGCCCCTCTGTTTCTCACCCTCTGTTTCAGCCCCTCGGTTTCTCGCCCTATTTTTCAGCCCCTCTGTTTCAGCACCTCTGTTTCAGCCCCTCTGTTTGAGCCCCTCTGTTTCAGCCCCTCTGTTTCAGCCCCTCTGTTTCTCGCCCCCTGTTTCAGCCCCTCTGATTCAGCCCCTCTGTTTCTCGCCCCCTGTTTCATCCCTCTGTTTCAGCCCCTCTGTTTCTCGCCCTCTGTTTCAACCCCTCGGTTTCTCGCCCTCTGTTTTAGCCCCTCTGTTTAAGCCCCTCTGTTTCAGCCCCTCTGTTTCAGCCCCTCTGTTTCTCACCCTCTGTTTCAGCCCCTCGGTTTCTCGCCCTATTTTTCAGCCCCTCTGTTTCAGCACCTCTGTTTCAGCCCCTCTGTTTCTCGCCCCCTGTTTCAGCCCCTCTGTTTCAGCCCCTCTGTTTCAGCCCCTCTGTTTCAGCCCTTCTGTTTCTCGCCCTCTGTTTCAGCCCCTCTGTTTCAGCCCCTCTGTTTCTCGACGCCTGTTTCAGCCCCTATGTTTCAGCCCCTCTGTTTCAGCCCCTCTGTTTCAGCCCCTCTGTTTCTAGCCCTCTGTTTCAGCCCCTCTGTTTCAGCCCCTCTGTTTCTCGCCCTCTGTTTCTCGCCCCCTGTTTCAGCCCCTCTGTTTCAGCCCCTCGGTTTCTCGCCCTCTGTTTCAGCCCCTCTGTTTCAGCCCCTCTGTTTCTCGCCCTCTGTTTCAGCCCCTCTGTTTCTCGCCCTCTGTTTCAGCCCCTCTGTTTCAGCCCCTCTGTTTCAGCCCCTCTGTTCAGCCCCTCGGTTTCTCGCCCTCTGTTTCAGCCCCTCGGTTTCTCGCCCTCTGTTTCAGCCCCTCTGTTTCAGCCCCTCTGTTTCAACCCCTCTGTTTCTCGCCCTCTGTTTCAGCCCCTCTGTTTCAGCCCCTCTGTTTCTCGCCCTCTGTTTCAGCCCCTCTGTTTCTCACCCTCTGTTTCAGCCCCTCTGTTTCAGCCCCTCTGTTTCTCGCCCCCTGTTTCAGACCCTCTGTTTCAGCCACTCTGTTTCTCGCCCTCTGTTTCAGCCCCTCTGTTTCTCGCCCTCTGTTTCTCGCCCTCTGTTTCAGCCCCTCTGTTTCAGCCCCTGTGTTCCAGCCCCTCTGTTTCAGCCCCTCTGTTTCAGCCCCTCTGTTTCTAGCCCTCTGTTTCAGCCCCTCTGTTTCAGCCCCTCTATTTCAGCCCCTCTGTTTCTCGCCCTCTGTTTCTCGCCCCCTGTTTCAGCCCCACTGTTTCAGCCCCTCGGTTTCTCGCACTCTGTTTCATCCCCTCTGTTACAGCCCCTTTGTTTCAGCCCCTCAGTTTCAGCCCCTCTTTTTCTCGCCCTCTGTTTAAGCCCCTCTGTTTCAGCCCCTCTGTTTCAGCCCCTCTGTTTCTCGCCCTCTGTTTCAGCCCCTCGGTTTCTCGCCCTCTGTTTCAGCGCCTCTGTTTCAGCCCCTCTATTTCAGCCCCTCTGTTTCAGCCCCTCTGTCTCTCGCCCTCAGTTTCAGCGCCTCTGTTTCTCGCCCCCTGTTTCAGCCCCTCTGTTTCAGCCCTTCTGTTTCTCGCCCTCTGTTTCAGCCCCTCTGTTTCAGCCCCTCTGTTTCTCGCCCCCTGTTTCAGCCCCTCTGTTTCAGCCCCTCTGTTTCAGCCCCTCTGTTTCAGCCCCTCTGTTTCTCGCCCTCCGTTTCAGCACCTCTGTTTCTCGCCCCCTGTTTCAGCCCCTCTGTTTCAGCCCCTCTGTTTTCTCGCCATCTGTTTCAGCCCCTCTGTTTCTCGCCCTCTGTTTCTCGCCCTCTGTTTCAGCCCCTCTGTTTCAGCCCCTCGGTTTCTCGCCCTCTGTTTCAGCCCCTCTGTTTCTCGCCCTCTGTTTCAGCCCCTCTGTTTCAGCCCCTCGGTTTCTCGCCCTCTGTTTCAGCCCCTCTGTTTCTCGCCCTCTGTTTCTCGCCCTCTGTTTCTCGCCTTCTGTTTCAGCCCCTCTGTTTCAGCACCTCTGTTTCAGCCCCTCTGTTTCAGCCCCTCGGTTTCTCGCCCTCTGTTTCAGCTCCTCTGTTTCTCGCCCTCTGTTTCAGCCCCTCTGTTTCTCGCCCTCTGTTTCAGCCCCTCTGTTTCTCGCCCTCTGTTTCAGCCCCTCTGTTTCAGCCCCTCTGTTTCAGCCGCACTGTTTCAGCCCCTCTGTTTCTCGCCCCCTGCTTCAGCCCCTCTGTTTCAGCCCCTCTGTTTCTCGCCCTCTGTTTCAACCCCTCGGTTTCTCGCCCTCTGTTTTAGCCCCTCTGTTTCAGCCCCTCTGTTTCAGCCCCTCTGTTTCAGCCCCTCTGTTTCTCACCCTCTGTTTCAGCCCCTCGGTTTCTCGCCCTCTTTTTCAGCCCCTCTGTTTCAGCCCCTCTGTTTCCGCCCCTCTGTTTCAGCCCCTCTGTTTCAGCCCTTCTGTTTCTCGCCCTCTGTTTCAGCCACTCTGTTTCAGCCCCTCTGTTTCTCGCCCCCTGTTTCAGCCCCTCTGTTTCAGCCCCTCGGTTTCAGCCCCTCTGTTTCAGGCCCTCTGTTTCAGCCCCTCTGTTTCTCGCCCCCTGTTTCAGCCCCTCTGTTTCAGCCCCTCTGTTTCTCGACCTCTGTTTCGCGCCCTCTGTTTCAGCCCCTCTGTTTCAGCCCCTCTGTTTCAGCCCCTCTGTTTCAGCCCCTCTGTTTCTCGCCCTCTGTTTCAGCCCCTCTGTTTCAGCCCCTCTGTTTCAGCCCCTCTGTTTCTCGCCCTCTGTTTCAGCCCCTCTGTTTCTCGCCCTCTGTTTCAGCCCCTCTGTTTCAGCCCCTCTGTTTCTCGCCCTCTGTTTCTCGCCCTCTGTTTCTCGCCCTCTGTTTCAGCCCCTCTGTTTCTCACCCTCTGTTTCAGCCCCTCTGTTTCAGCTCCTCTGTTTCAGTCCCTCTGTTTCTCGCCCTCTGTTTCAGCCCCTCGGATTCTCGCCCTCTGTTTCAGCCCCTCTGTTTCAGCCCCTCTGTTTCTCGCCCTCTGTTTCAGCCCCTCTGTTTCAGCCCCTCTGTTTCAGCCCCTCTTTTTCTCGCCCTCTCTTTCAGCCCCTCTGTTTCGGCCCCTCTGTTTCTCGCCCCCTGTTTCAGCCCCTCTGTTTCAGCCCCTCTGATTCAGCCCCTCTGTTTCTCGCCCCCTGTTTCAGCCCCTCTGTTTCTCACCCTCTGTTTCAGCCCCTCGGTTTCTCGCCCTCTGTTTCAGCCCCTCTGTTTCTCGCCCCCTGTTTCAGCCCCTCTGTTTCAGCCCCTCTGTTTCAGCCCCTCTGTTTCAGCCCTTCTGTTTCTCGCCCTCTGTTTCAGCCCCTCTGTTTCAGCCCCTCTGTTTCTCGCCCCCTCTTTCAGCCCCTCTGTTTCAGCCCCTCTGTTTCTCGCCCTCTGTTTCAGCCCCTCTGTTTCTCGCCCCCTGTTTCAGCCCCTCTGTTTCAGCCCCTCTCTTTCTCGCCATCTGTTTCAGCCCCTCTGTTTCTCGCCCTCTGTTTCTCGCCCTCTGTTTCAGCCCCTCTGTTTCAGCCCCTCTGTTTCAGCCCCTCTGTTTCACCCCTCGGTTTCACACCCTCTGTTTCAGCCCCACTGTTTCAGCCCTTCTGTTTCTCGCCCTCTGTTTCAGCCCCTCTGTTTCAGCCCCTCTGTTTCTCGACCTCTATTTCTCGCCCCCTGTTTCAGCCCCTCTGTTTCAGCCCCTCTGTTTCAGCCCCTCTGTTCCAGCCCCTCTGCTTCTCGCCCCCTGTTTCAGCCCCTCTGTTTCAGCCCCTCTGTTTCAGCCCCTCTGTTTCTCGCCCTCTGTTTCAGCTCCTCTGTTTCTCGCCCACTGTTTCAGCCCCTCTGTTTCAGCCCCTATGTTTCTCGCCCTCTGTTTCAGCCCTTCTGTTTCTCGCCCTCTGTTTCTCGCTCTCAGTTTCAGCCCCTCTGTTTCAGCCCCTCTATTTCAGCCACTCTGTTTCAGCCCCTCGGTTTCTCGCCCTCTGTTTCAGCCCCTCTGTTTCTCGCCCTCTGTTTCAGCCCCTCTGTTTCAGCCCTTCTGTTTCAGCCCCTCTGTTTCAGCCCCTCTGTTTCTCGCCCTCTGTTTCTCGCCTTCTGTTTCAGCCCCTCTGTTTCTCGCCCTCTGTTTCAGCCCCTCTGTTTCAGCCCCTCTGTTTCTCGCCCTCTGTTTCAGCCCCTCTGTTTCTCGCCTTCTGTTTCAGCCCCTCTGTTTCTCGCCCTCTGTTTCAGCCCCTCTGTTTCAGCCCCTCTGTTTCTCGCCCTCTGTTTCAGCCCTTCTGTTTCAGCCCCTCTGTTTCAGCCCCTCTTTTTCTCGCCCTCTCTTTCAGCCCCTCTGTTTCAGCCCTTTTGTTTCAGCCCCTCTGTTTCAGCCCCTCTTTTTCTCGCCCTCTGTTTCAGCCCCACTGTTTCAGCCCCTCTGTTTCTCGCCCCCTGTTTCAGCCCCTCTGTTTCAGCCCCTCTTTTTCTCGCCCTCTGTTTCAGCCCCTCTGTTTCAGCCCCTCTGTTTCAGCCCCTCTGTTTCAGCCCCTCGGTTTCTCGCCCTCTGTTTCAGCGCCTCTGTTTCAGCCCCTCTCTTTCAGCCCCTCTGTTTCAGCTCCTCTGTCTCTCGCCCTCTGTTTCAGCACCTCTGTTTCAGCCCCTCTGTTTCAGCCCCTCTTTTTCTCGCCCTCTCTTTCAGCCCCTCTGTTTCGGCCCCTCTGTTTCTCGCCCCCTGTTTCAGCCCCTCTGTTTCAGCCCCTCTGATTCAGCCCCTCTGTTTCTCGCCCCCTGTTTCAGCCCCTCTGTTTCTCACCCTCTGTTTCAGCCCCTCGGTTTCTCGCCCTCTGTTTCAGCCCCTCTGTTTCAGCCCCTCTGTTTCAGCCCCTCTGTTTCTCGCCCCCTGTTTCAGCCCCTCTGTTTCAGCCCCTCTGTTTCAGCCCCTCTGTTTCAGCCCTTCTGTTTCTCGCCCTCTGTTTCAGCCCCTCTGTTTCAGCCCCTCTGTTTCTCGCCCCCTCTTTCAGCCCCTCTGTTTCAGCCCCTCTGTTTCAGCCCCTCTGTTTCAGCCCCTCTGTTTCTCGCCCTCTGTTTCAGCCCCTCTGTTTCTCGCCCCCTGTTTCAGCCCCTCTGTTTCAGCCCCTCTCTTTCTCGCCATTTGTTTCAGCCCCTCTGTTTCTCGCCCTCTGTTTCTCGCCCTCTGTTTCAGCCCCTCTGTTTCAGCCCCTCTGTTTCAGCCCCTCTGTTTCACCCCTCGGTTTCACACCCTCTGTTTCAGCCCCACTGTTTCAGCCCTTCTGTTTCTCGCCCTCTGTTTCAGCCCCTCTGTTTCAGCCCCTCTGTTTCTCGACCTCTGTTTCTCGCCCCCTGTTTCAGCCCCTCTGTTTCAGCCCCTCTGTTTCAGCCCCTCTGTTCCAGCCCCTCTGCTTCTCGCCCCCTGTTTCAGCCCCTCTGTTTCAGCCACGCTGTTTCAGCCCCTCTGTTTCTCGCCCTCTGTTTCAGCTCCTCTGTTTCTCGCCCACTGTTTCAGCCCCTCTGTTTCAGCCCCTATGTTTCACGCCCTCTGTTTCAGCCCTTCTGTTTCTCGCCCTCTGTTTCTCGCTCTCAGTTTCAGCCCCTCTGTTTCAGCCCCTCTATTTCAGCCACTCTGTTTCAGCCCCTCGGTTTCTCGCCCTCTGTTTCAGCCCCTCTGTTTCTCGCCCTCTGTTTCAGCCCCTCTGTTTCAGCCCTTCTGTTTCAGCCCCTCTGTTTCAGCCCCTCTGTTTCTCGCCCTCTGTTTCTCGCCTTCTGTTTCAGCCCCTCTGTTTCTCGCCCTCTGTTTCAGCCCCTCTGTTTCAGCCCCTCTGTTTCTCGCCCTCTGTTTCAGCCCCTCTGTTTCTCGCCCTATGTTTCAGCCCCTCTGTTTCAGCCCCTCTGTTTCAGCCCCTCTGTTTCTCGCCCTCTGTTTCAGCCCCTCGGATTCTCGCCCTCTGTTTCAGCCCCTCTGTTTCAGCCCCTCTGTTTCTCGCCCTCTGTTTCAGCCCTTCTGTTTCAGCCCCTCTGTTTCAGCCCCTCTTTTTCTCGCCCTCTCTTTCAGCCCCTCTGTTTCAGCCCCTTTGTTTCAGCCCCTCTGTTTCAGCCCCTCTTTTTCTCGCCCTCTGTTTCAGCCCCACTGTTTCAGCCACTCTGTTTCTCGCCCTCTGTTTCAGCCCCTCTGTTTCAGCCCCTCTTTTTCTCGCCCTCTGTTTCAGCCCCTCTGTTTCAGCCCCTCTGTTTCAGCCCCTCTGTTTCAGCCCCTCGGTTTCTCGCCCTCTGTTTCAGCGCCTCTGTTTCAGCCCCTCTCTTTCAGCCCCTCTGTTTCAGCTCCTCTGTCTCTCGCCCTCTGTTTCAGCACCTCTGTTTCAGCCCCTCTGTTTCAGCCCCTCTGTTTCAGCCCCTCTGTTTCAGCCCCTCTGTTTCAGCAACTCGGTTTCTCGCCCTCTGTTTCAGCGCCTCTGTTTCAGCCCCTCTATTTCAGCCCCTCTGTTTCAGCCCCTCTGTTTCTCGCCCTCTGTTTCAGCCCCTCTGTTTCTCGCTCTCTGTTTCAGCCCCTCTGTTTCAGCCCCTCTGATTCAGCCCCTCTGTTTCTCGCCCCTGTTTCAACCCCTCTGTTTCAGCCCTTCTGTTTCTCGCCCTCTGTTTCAGCCCCTCTGTTTCAGCCCCTTTTTTTCTCGCCCCCTGTTTCAGCCCCTCTGTTTCAGCCCCTCTGTTTCAGCCCCTCTGTTTCAGCCCCTCTGTTTCTCGCCCTCTGTTTCAGCCCCTCTGTTTCTCGCCCCCTGTTTCAGCCCCTCTATTTCAGCCCCTCTGTTTCTCGCCCTCTGTTTCAGCCCCTCTGTTTCTCGCCCTCTGTTTCTCGCCCTCTGTTTCAGCCCCTCTATTTCAGCCCCTCTGTTTCAGCCACTCTGTTTCAGCCCCTCGGTTTCTCGCCCTCTGTTTCAGCGCCTCTGTTTCTCGCCCTCTGTTTCAGCCCCTCTGTTTCAGCCCCTCTGTTTCTCGCCCTCTGTTTCTCGCCTTCTGTTTCAGCCCCTCTGTTTCAGCACCTCTGTTTCAGCCCCTCTGTTTCAGCCCCTCTGTTTCAGCCCCTCTGTTTCAGCCCCTCTGTTTCTCGCCCTCTTTTTCAGCCCCTCTGTTTCTCGCCCTCTGTTTCAGCCCCTCTGTTTCAGCCCCTCTGTTTCAGCCCCTCTGTTTCAGCCCCTCTGTTTCTCGCCCCGTGTTTCAGCCCCTCTGATTCAGCCCCTCTGTTTCTCGCCCCCTGTTTCATCCCTCTGTTTCAGCCCCTCTGTTTCTCGCCCTCTGTTTCAACCCCTCGGTTTCTCGCCCTCTGTTTTAGCCCCTCTGTTTAAGCCCCTCTGTTTCAGCCCCTCTGTTTCAGCCCCTCTGTTTCTCACCCTCTGTTTCAGCCCCTCGGTTTCTCGCCCTATTTATCAGCCCCTCTGTTTCAGCACCTCTGTTTCAGCCCCTCTGTTTCTCGCCCCCTGTTTCAGCCCCTCTGTTTCAGCCCCTCTGTTTCAGCCCCTCTGTTTCAGCCCTTCTGTTTCTCGCCCTCTGTTTCAGCCCCTCTGTTTCAGCCCCTCTGTTTCTCGACCCCTGTTTCAGCCCCTATGTTTCAGCCCCTCCGTTTCAGCCCCTCTGTTTCAGCCCCTCTGTTTCTAGCCCTCTGTTTCAGCCCCTCTGTTTCAGCCCCTCTGTTTCTCACCCTCTGTTTCTCGCACCCTGTTTCAGCCCCTCTGTTTCAGCCCCTCGGTTTCTCGCCCTCTGTTTCAGCCCCTCTGTTTCAGCCCCTCTGTTTCTCGCCCTCTGTTTCAGCCCCTCTGTTTCTCGCCCTCTGTTTCAGCCCCTCTGTTTCAGCCCCTCTGTTTCA
>NW_027309806.1:119603-153020 GCF_047496795.1 Chiloscyllium punctatum | reverse complement strand
ATGAGTGTGTGTGTGTGAGTGAGTGTGAGAGTGAGTGTGAGTATGAGTGTGTGTGTGTGAGTGTGTGTGTGTGTGTGAGTGTGTGAGTGTGTGTGAGTGTGAGTGTGTGTGTGTGTGTGTGTGTGTGAGTGTGTGACCTTCCTGTGTGCTGATCCCCTGGTCCGTTCCCACCCCATGATTGAAGGTTATGACGGGCTCCAGGGGTCTGGGTGGATGGAAGGTTCTGGACGACAGGATTTGGGGGGGTGGGGGGTGTGTGGGCCAGAGGGGGGGCCATACCTTCAGGGCCGAGTGAGAGCTGGAGCCAAGGGTCGGAGAGAGTCTCTGGAACACATTCCCCACTCCGTCCTCGCCTCGGAGGGACACGAGGAACGGGACCCTCGGGATCTTCCCAATCTCCACCAGGAAGGTGTCAGCCTCCGGCACCGGCACCTTCCGGAACGTTCCCTTCTCCAAGATCCCCCCCTCAATGTCCAGCAGGGTCAGTGCAGTCACCGTGGAGCGAGGAATAGGCTCAGGCCGTTCACTCTGACCATCAGGGTGGCATTCCGTCCTGAGGGAGAGGGAGAGGGAGAGGGATAGGGAGAGGGAGAGGGAGTGGAGAGGGATAGGGAGAGGGAGGGGGGAGAGGGAGGGGGGAGAGGGAGGGGGAGAGGGAGAGGGAGAGGGATAGGGAGAGGGAGGGGGAGAGGGAGAGGGAGAGGGAGGGGGAGAGGGAGGGGGAGAGGGAGAGGGAGGGGGGAGAGGGAGAGGGAGGGGGAGAGGGAGAGGGAGAGGGAGGGGGAGAGGGAGGGGGAGAGGGATAGGGAGAGGGAGGGGGAGAGGGAGGGGGAGAGGGAGGGGGAGAGGGAGAGGGAGAGGGATAGGGAGAGGGAGGGGGAGAGGGAGAGGGAGAGGGAGGGGGAGAGGGAGGGGGAGAGGGAGAGGGAGGGGGAGAGGGAGAGGGAGAGGGAGGGGGAGAGGGAGAGGAGAGGGAGGGGGAGAGGGAGAGGGAGAGGGAGAGGGAGGGGGAGAGGGAGGGGGAGAGGGAGGGGGAGAGGGAGAGGGAGAGGAGAGGGAGAGGGGAGAGGGAGGGGAGAGGGAGGGGGAGAGGGAGGGGGAGAGGGAGAGGGAGGGGAGAGGGAGAGGGAGAGGGAGGGGGAGAGGGAGAGGGAGAGGGAGGGGGAGAGGGGAGAGGGACAGGGAGAGGGAGAGGGAGAGGGAGAGGGTGAGGGAGAGGGAGAGGGATAGGGAGTGGGAGAGGGAGGGGGGAGAGGGAGAGGGAGAGGGAGAGGGAGGGGGAGAGGGAGAGGGAGAGGGAGGGGGAGAGGGAGGGGGAGAGGGAGAGGGAGAGGGAGAGGGAGAGGGGAGAGGGAGAGGGTGAGGGAGAGGAGGGGGAGAGGGAGGGGGAGAGGGAGGGGGAGAGGGAGAGGGAGAGGGAGAGGGAGAGGGTGAGGGAGAGGGATAGGGAGAGGGATAGGGAGGGGAGAGGGGAGGGGAGAGGGAGAGGGAGAGGGAGTGGGAGAGGGAGAGGGAGAGGGTGAGGGTGAGGGAGAGGGATAGGGAGTGGGGAGAGGGAGGGGGAGAGGGAGAGCGAGAGGGAGAGGGAGAGGGAGAGGGAGAGGGAGGGGGAGGAGGGAGGAGGGAGAGGGAGAGGGAGAGGGAGAGGGAGAGGGAGAGGGAGAGGGAGAGGGAGAGGGAGGGGGAGGGGAGGGGGAGGGGAGGGGAGGGGGAGAGGGAGAGGGAGAGGGAGAGGGAGAGGAGAGGGTGAGGGAGAGGGAGGGGGAGAGGGAGAGGGGAGAGGGAGGGGGGGAGAGGGAGGGGGGAGAGGGAGAGGGAGAGGGAGAGGGAGGAGGGGTGAGGGAGAGGGAGAGGGATAGGGAGAGGGATAGGGAGGGGGAGAGGGAGGGAGAGAGGGAGAGGGAGAGGGGAGTGGGAGAGGGGAGAGGGAGAGGGTGAGGGAGAGGGTGAGGGATAGGGAGTGGGAGAGGGAGAGGGAGAGGGAGAGGGAGAGGTGAGGGGGAGAGGGAGAGGGAGGGGGAGGGGAGGAGTGAGTGGGAGAGGTTGAGGGAGAGGGTGAGGGAGAGGAGAGGGAGAGGGTGAGGGAGAGGGTGAGGGAGAGGGAGAGGGTGAGGGAGGGAGAGGGATAGGGAGACGGAGGGGGAGAGGGAGAGGGAGAGGGAGAGGGAGAGGGAGAGGGAGGGGGGTGAGGAGAGGGAGAGGGTGAGGGAGAGGAGAGGGAGAGGGGGAGGGAGAGTGAGAGGGAGAGGGAGAGGGTGAGGGAGTGGGGTGGGGGTGGGAGAGGGAGTGGGAGGGTGTGGGAGTGGGAGAGGGAGGGAGGGAGAGGGAGTGGGAGAGGAGAGGGAGAGGGAGAGGGAGAGGGTGAGGGAGTGGTGTGAGGGGTGGAGGGGGAGGGTGAGGGAGAGTGGGAGTGGGGGGGGTGGGTGGTGGGAGAGGGAGGGGGGGTGTGGGTGAGGGAGTGGAGAGGGGAGGGAGAGAGTGTGAGGGAGGGGGAGGGAGAGGGGAGGGGGTGGGGAGTGGGAGTGGGAGAGGGAGGGGTAGGGGAGTGGAGTGGGAGAGGGGTGGGGGTGGGTGTGGGTGAGGGAGAGGGAGTGGGGGAGGTGAGGGAGTGGGTGAGGGAGAGGGTGGGGGTGAGGGAGAGGGAGAGGGAGGGGGTGAGGGAGAGGGTGAGGGGGGGGAGAGAGAGGGAGAGGGAGTGGGAGAGGAGAGGGAGAGGGAGTGGGAGAGGGAGAGGGAGTGGGAGAGGGAGAGGGAGAGGGAGTGGGGAGTGGGAGAGGGAGAGGGAGAGGGAGAGGGAGAGGGAGGGGGTGAGGGAGTGGGACGAGGGAGAGGGAGAGGGAGTGGGAGAGGGAGAGGGAGTGGGAGAGGGAGAGGGAGTGGGAGTGGGAGAGGGAGAGGGGAGAGGGAGAGGGAGGGGGTGGGGAGAGGGAGAGGGAGAGGGGAGGGGAGGAGAGAGAGAGGGAGAGGGAGTGGGGAGAAGGGAGAGGGAGAGGGAGAGGGAGAGGGAGCGGGAGAGGGTGAGGAGTGGGAGAGGGAGAGGGAGAGGGAGTGGGAGAGGGAGAGGGAGTGGGAGAGGGAGAGGGAGAGGGAGTGGGAGTGGGAGAGGGAGAGGGAGAGGGAGAGGGAGAGGGAGAGGGAGTGGGAGAGGGAGAGGGAGTGGGAGAGGGAGAGGGAGGGGGTGAGGGAGAGGGAGAGGGAGGGGGTGAGGGAGAGGGAGTGGGTGAGGGAGAGGGAGAGGGAGAGGGGGAGGGAGAGAGAGAGGGAGAGGGAGAGGGAGAGGGAGCGGGAGAGGGTGAGGGAGTGGGAGAGGGAGAGGGAGAGGGAGTGGGAGAGGGAGAGGGAGTGGGAGAGGGAGAGGGAGAGGGAGTGGGTTGGGAGAGGGAGAGGAGAGGGGGGAGAGAGAGAGGGAGAGGGAGTGGGAGAGGGAGAGGGAGAGGGAGAGGGAGGGGGTGAGGGAGAGGGAGTGGGTGAGGGAGAGGGAGAGGGAGAGGGGGAGGGAGAGAGAGAGGGAGAGGGAGTGGGAGAGGGAGAGGGAGAGGGGGGAGAGGGAGGGGAGGGGGTGAGGGAGAGGGAGTGGGTGAGGGAGAGGGAGAGGGGAGAGGGAGAGGGAGTGGGAGAGGGAGAGGGAGTGGGAGGGGGGTTGAGGGAGAGGGAGTGGGAGAGGGAGGGGGGTGAGGGAGAGGGAGAGGTGAGGGAGAGGGAGAGGGAGAGGGAGAGGGAGGGGGGGTGAGGGAGAGGGTGAGGGAGAGGGAGAGGGAGAGGGGGAGGGAGAGAGAGAGGGAGAGGGAGAGGAGAGGGAGGGGGAGGAGAGAGGGAGAGGGAGGGAGAGGAGAGGGAGAGGGAGAGGGAGAGGGAGAGGGAGGGGGTGAGGGAGAGGGAGAGGGAGAGGGAGAGGAGTGGGAGAGGGAGAGGGAGTGGGAGAGGGAGTGGGAGAGGGAGTGGGAGAGGGAGGGGGTGAGGGAGAGGGAGAGGGTGAGGGAGAGGGAGAGGCGAGAGGGAGAGGGAGGGGGTGAGGGAGGGAGAGGGTGAGGGAGAGGGGCGTGGGAGAGGGGAGACGGGGGAGGAGAGAGAGAGGGAGAGGGAGAAGGGAGAGGGAGAGGGAGAGGGAGAGGGAGTGGGAGTGGGAGGGGGAGTGGGAGTGGATGGTAGTCAAACACAGAACTCTCACCCTCACCCACACACACACCCTCACCCTCACCCACACCCCACACTCTCACCCTCACCCTCACCCACACCCACACCCTCACCCTCACCCACACACACACCCTCACCCACACACACACCCTCACCCACACCCTCTCCCTCACCCACACCCTCTCCCACACCCACACCCTCACCCTCACCCTCACCCACACCCACACCCTCACCCACATCCACACCCTCACCCACACACACACCCTCACCCACACCCACACCCTCACCCTCACCCACACCCACCCCCTCACCCTCACCCACACCCTCACCCTCACCCACACCCACCCCCTCACCCTCACCCACACACACACCCTCACCCTCACCCTCACCCACACCCGCACCCTCACCCTCACCCACACCCACCCCCTCACCCTCACCCACACACACACCCACACCCACACCCACACCCACACCCTCACCCACATCCACACCCTCACCCACACACACACCCTCACCCACATCCACACCCTCACCCACACACACACCCACACCCTCACCCACACCCACACCCTCACCCTCACCCACACCCTCACCCACACACACACCCACACCCTCACCCACACCCACACCCTCACCCACACACACACCCTCACCCACATCCACACCCTCACCCACACACACACCCACACCCTCACCCACACCCACACCCTCACCCTCACCCACACCCTCACCCACATCCACACCCTCACCCACACACTCACACAAACTCTCAACCTCACCCACACCCGCACCCACGCGCTCACCCTCACCCACTCCCTCACCCACATCCTCATCCACACCCTCACCCACACCCTCACCCTCACCCACACACACACCCTCACCCTCACCCACACACCCACACCCTCACCCACACCCACACCCTCACCCTCACTCACTCCCTCACCCACATCCTCACCCACACCCTCACCCACACCCACACCCTCACCCACACCCACACCCTCACCCTCACCCACACCCTCACCCACACCCACACCCACTCCCTCACCCACATCCTCACCCACACCCACACCCCCACCCTCATTCACACCCTCACTCACACCCTCATTCAAGCCCTCACCCTCACCCACACCCTCACCCACACCTGCACCCACACCCTCGCCCACACCCTCACCCACACCCACTCCCTCACCCACTTCCTCACCCACACCCACACCCACACCCCCACCCTCATTCACACCCTCACTCACACCCTCATTCAAGCCCTCACCCACACCCACACCCTCACCCTCACCCACACCCTCACCCACACCCACACCCTCACCCTCACCCACACCCTCACCCACACCTGCACCCTCACCCTCACCCACACCCTCACCCACACCCTCACCCACACCCTCACCCACACCTTCACCCTCACCCTCACCCACACCCTCACCCACACCCTCACCCTCACCCACACCCTCACCCACACCCTCACCCACATCCACTCCCTCACCCACATCCACACCCTCACCCACACACACACCCTCACCCACACCTGCACCCTCACCCTCACCCACACCCTCACCCACACCCTCACCCACACCCTCACCCACACCTTCACCCTCACCCTCACCCACACCCTCACCCACACCTTCACCCTCACCCTCACCCACACCTTCACCCTCACCCTCACCCTCACCCACACCCTCACCCACACCTTCACCCTCACCCTCACCCACACCCTCGCCCACATCCAAACCCACAGCCTCACTCACACCCTCACCCTCATCCCCACCTATACCCACACTCTCACCCTCACCCACACCCTTACCCCAATGAGCCCTTAATCCAGTGAGGGTCTGTGAATGTGTGTATGTGTGTGTGTGTGTGTGTGTGTGTGTGTGTGTGTGTGTGTGTGTGTGTGTGAGTGTGTGTGTCTGTGTGTGTGTGTGTGTGAGTGTGTGTGTGTGTGAGTGTCTGTGTGTGAGTGAGTGTGTCTGTGTGTGAGTGTCTGTGTGTATGTGAGTGTGTGTGTATGTGAGTGCGTGTGTCTGCAGGTATGTGTGTGAGAGAGTGTGTGTGTGTGTGTGTGAGAGAATGAGTGTGTGTGTGTGTGTGTATGTCTGTGAGTGTGTGCGTGTGTGCGTGCATGTGTGTGAGAGAGTGTGTGTTTGTGAGAGGCAAAGTGAGTGTGTGTCTGTGATTGTGTCCATATATGTGAGTGTGAGAGAGTTTGTGGGGGTGTGTTTGTGAGAGAGAGAGTGTTTGTGTGAGTGTGTGTGTCTGTGTGTGTGTGAGAGTGAGAGAGTGTTTGCGTAAGTGTGTGTGTGAGACAGTGTGAGTGTGTGCGTGTGAGTGTGTGTGTCTGTGTGTGTGGAGTATGTGTGAGTGTGCCTGTGTGTGTGTGTGAGTGTGTGTGTGTGTCTGTGTGTGTGTGAGTGTGTGTCTGTGTGTGTCTGTGTGTGTGTGTATGTGTGTGTGTGTGTGTGAGTGTGTGTGTGTGTCTGTGTGTGTGTGTGTGTGTCTGTGTGTGTGAGTGTGTGTCTGTGTGTGTGAGTGTGTGTGAGTGTGTCTGTGTGTGTGAGTGTATGTGTGTGTGTGTGAGTGTGTCTGTGTGTGTGTGTGTCTGTGTGTGTGTGAGTGTGTCTGTGTCTGTGTGTGAGTGGGGGTGTGTGTGTGTGAGTGTGTCTGTGTCTGTGTGTGAGTGGGGGTGTGTGTGTGTGAGTGGGTGTGTGTGTGTGTGTGTGAGTGTGTGAGTGTGTCTGGGTTTGTGTGAGTGTGTGAGTGTGTGCGTGTCTGTGTGTGTGTGAGTGTGTGTCTGTGTGTGTGAGTGTGTCTGTGTGTGTGTGTGTGTGTGAGTGTGTGTTGTGTGTGTGAGTGTATGTGTGTGTGTGTGAGTGTGTCTGTGTGTGTGTGAGTGTGTCTGTGTCTGTGTGTGAGTGGGGGTGTGTGTGTGTGAGAGTGTGTGTGGGGGTGTGTGTGTGTGTGTGAGTGTGTGTGTGTGTGTGTGTGTGTGTGTGTGTGGGTGTGTGAGTGGGGGGGAGTGTCTGTGTGTGTGTGAGTGTGAGTGGGTGTGTGAGCCTGTACCCCAGTGAGAGTGGGAGTCTCTGGGGTGTCATTTCTGATGAATGCTGATAGTCCCAACCTGCTGTCGGCCTTCCGGTGATCGGAGCGAATCCGGAGTGTATTCCTGTGAAAAACTCCACAAACCGGGAAGTGAAATCAATGGGACTGTGCCCTGGAACAGGAGAAGAGAAAGGTGACTGTGTTGTCTGGTCCTGGGGCGGGTGTGACAGTGCTCTGCGATGGGGCGGGTGTGACAGTGCTCTGCGATGGGGCGGGTGTGACAATGCTCCGTGATGGGGCGGGTGTTACAGTGCTCTGCGATGGGGTGGGTGTCACAGTGTTCTGTGATGGGGCGGGTGTTACAGTGCTCTGTGATGGGGCGGGTGTTACAGTGCTCTGCGATGGGGCGGGTGTCACAGTGCTCTGTGATGGGGCGGGTGTTACAGTGCTCTGTGATGGGGTGGGTGTTACAGTGCTCTGTGATGGGGGGGGGTGTTACAGTGCTCTGTGATGGGGTGGGTGTTACAGTGCTCTGTGATGGGGCGGGTGTTACAGTGCTCTGCGATGGGGCGGGTGTTACAGTGCTCTGCGATGGGGCGGGTGTTACAGTGCTCTGCGATGGGGCGGGTGTTACAGTGCTCTGTGATGGGGAGGGTGTTACAGTGCTGTGTGATGGGGGGGTGTTACAGTGCTCTGTGATGGGGCGGGTATTACAGTGCTCTGCGATGGGGAGGGTGTTACAGTGCTCTGCGATGGGGTGGGTGTTACAGTGCTCTGTGATGGGGAGGGTGTTACAGTGCTCTGTGATGGGGAGGGTGTTACAGTGCTCTGCGATGGGGCGGGTGTTACAGTGCTCTGTGATGGGGTGGGTGTCACAGTGCTCTGTGATGGGGTGGGTGTTACAGTGCTCTGTGATGGGGAGGGTGTCACAGTGCTCTGCGATGGGGAGAGTGTTACAGTGCTCTGTGATGGGGAGGGTGTTACAGTGCTCTGCGATGGGGCGGGTGTTACAGTGCTCTGCGATGGGGAGGGTGTTACAGTGCTCTGTGATGGTGCGGGTGTTACAGTGCTCTGTGATGGGGCGGGTGTTACAGTGCTCTGCGATGGGGCAGGTGTTACAGTGCTCTGCGATGGGGGGTGTGTTACAGTGCTCTGCGATGGGGGGGTGTTACAGTGCTCTGTGGTGGGGAGGGTGTTACAGTGCTCTGCGATGGGGCGGGTGTTACAGTGCTCTGCGATGGGGGGGTGTTACAGTGCTCTGTGGTGGGGCGGGTGTTACAGTGCTCTGTGATGGGGCGGGTGTTACAGTGCTCTGTGATGGGGAGGGTGTTACAGTGCTCTGTGATGGAGCGGGTGTTACAGTGCTCTGCGATGGGGCGGGTGTTACAGTGCTCTCCGATGGGGCGGGTGTTACAGTGCTCTGTGGTGGGGCGGGTGTTACAGTGCTCTGTGATGGGGCGGGTGTTACAGTGCTCTGTGATGGGGAGGGTGTTACAGTGCTCTGTGATGGGGCGGGTGTTACAGTGCTCTGCGATGGGGCGGGTGTTACAGTGCTCTGTGATGGGGTGGGTGTCACAGTGCTCTGTGATGGGGTGGGTGTTACAGTGCTCTGTGATGGGGAGGGTGTTACAGTGCTCTGCGATGGGGAGGGTGTTACAGTGCTCTGCGATGGGGCGGGTGTTACAGTGCTCTGTGATGGGGGGGTGTTACAGTGCTCTGTGATGGTGCGGGTGTTACAGTGCTCTGTGATGGGGCGGGTGTTACAGTGCTCTGTGATGGTGCGGGTTTTACAGTGCTCTGTGATGGGGAGGGTGTTACAGTGCTCTGTGATGGGGGGGTGTTACAGTGCTCTGTGATGGTGCGGGTGTTACAGTGCTCTGTGATGGGGGGGTGTTACAGTGCTCTGTGATGGTGCGGGTGTTACAGTGCTCTGTGATGGGGCGGGTGTTACAGTGCTCTGTGATGGGGCGGGTGTTACAGTGCTCTGCGATGGGGAGGGTGTTACAGTGCTCTGCGATGGGGGGGGGGTGTTACAGTGCTCTGTGATGGAGCGGGTGTTACAGTGTTCTGTGATGGGGCGGGTGTTACAGTGCTCTGCGATGGGGCAGGTGTTACAGTGCTCTGCGATGGGGGGTGTGTTACAGAGCTCTGTGATGGTGCGGGTGTTACAGTGCTCTGTGATGGGGCGGGTGTTACAGTGCTCTGTGATGGGGAGGGTGTTACAGTGCTCTGCGATGGGGGGGGTGTTACAGTGCTCTGTGATGGAGCGGGTGTTACAGTGCTCTGTGATGGGGAGGGTGTTACAGTGCTCTGCGATGGGGGGGGTGTTACAGTGCTCTGTGATGGGGCGGGTGTTACAGTGCTCTGTGATGGGGTGGGTGTTACAGTGCTCTGCGATGGGGCGGGTGTTACAGTGCTCTGCGATGGGGCGGGTGTCACAGTGCTCTGTGATGGGGCGGGTGTTACAGTGCTCTGTGATGGGGTGGGTGTTACAGTGCTCTGTGATGGGGCGGGTGTTGCAGTGCTCTGTGATGGGGGGGGTGTTACAGTGCTCTGTGATGGGGTGTGTGTCACATTGCTCTGTGATGGGGGGGGGTGTTACAGTGCTCTGTGATGGGGCGGGAGTTACAGTGCTCTGTGATGGGGCGGGTGTCGCAGTGCTCTGTGATGAGGCGGGTGTCACAGTGCTCTGTGATGGGGCGGGTGTTACAGTGCTCTGTGATGGGGGGGTGTTACAGTGCTCTGTGATGGGGCGGGTATTACAGTGCTCTGTGATGGGGGGGTGTCACAGTGCTCTGTGATGGGGCGGGTGTTACAGTGCTCTGCGATGGGGCGGGTGTTACAGTGCTCTGCGATAGGGTGGGTGTTACAGTATTCTGCGATGGGGCGGGTGTTACAGTGCTCTGTGATGGGGCGGGGGTTACAGTGCTCTGTGATGGGGCGGGTGTCACAGTGCTCTGTGATGGGGCAGGTGTTACAGTGCTCTGTGATGGGGAGGGTGTTACAGTGCTCTGTGATGGGGCGGGTGTTACAGTGCTCTGTGATGGGGGGGTGTTACAGTGCTCTGTGATGGGGCGGGTGTTACAGTGCTCTGTGATGGGGCGGGTGTTACAGTGCTCTGTGATGGGGGGGTGTTACAGTGCTCTGTGATGGTGCGGGTGTTACAGTGCTCTGTGATGGGGCGGGTGTTACAGTGCTCTGTGATGGGGTGGGTGTTACAGTGCTCTGTGATGGGGAGGGTGTTACAGTGCTCTGCGATGGGGAGGGTGTTACAGTGCTCTGCGATGGGGCGGGTGTTACAGTGCTCTGTGATGGGGGGGTGTTACAGTGCTCTGTGATGGTGCGGGTGTTACAGTGCTCTGTGATGGGGCGGGTGTTACAGTGCTCTGTGATGGTGCGGGTGTTACAGTGCTCTGTGATGGGGCGGGTGTTACAGTGCTCTGTGATGGTGCGGGTGTTACAGTGCTCTGTGATGGGGGGGTGTTACAGTGCTCTGTGATGGTGCGGGTGTTACAGTGCTCTGTGATGGGGCGGGTGTTACAGTGCTCTGTGATGGGGCGGGTGTTACAGTGCTCTGCGATGGGGAGGGTGTTACAGTGCTCTGCGATGGGGGGGGGTGTTACAGTGCTCTGTGATGGAGCGGGTGTTACAGTGCTCTGTGATGGGGCGGGTGTTACAGTGCTCTGCGATGGGGCAGGTGTTACAGTGCTCTGCGATGGGGAGGGTGTTACAGTGCTCTGCGATGGGGGGGGGTGTTACAGTGCTCTGTGATGGAGCGGGTGTTACAGTGCTCTGTGATGGGGGGGGGTGTTACAGTGCTCTGTGATGGAGCGGGTGTTACAGTGCTCTGTGATGGGGCGGGTGTTACAGTGCTCTGCGATGGGGCAGGTGTTACAGTGCTCTGCGATGGGGAGGGTGTTACAGTGCTCTGCGATGGGGGGGGGGTGTTACAGTGCTCTGTGATGGAGCGGGTGTTACAGTGCTCTGTGATGGGGCGGGTGTTACAGTGCTCTGTGATGGGGAGGGTGTTACAGTGCTCTGCGATGGGGGGGGTGTTACAGTGCTCTGTGATGGGGCGGGTGTTACAGTGCTCTGTGATGGGGAGGGTGTTACAGTGCTCTGCGGTGGGGGGGGTGTTACAGTGCTCTGTGATGGGGCGGGTGTTACAGTGCTCTGTGATGGGGTGGGTGTTACAGTGCTCTGTGATGGGGGGGTGTCACAGTGCTCTGTGATGGGGTGGGTGTTACAGTGCTCTGTGATGGGGCGGGAGTTACAGTGCTCTGTGATGGGGCGGGTGTCACAGTGCTCTGTGATGAGGCGGGTGTCACAGTGCTCTGTGATGGGGCGGGTGTTACAGTGCTCTGTGATGGGGGGGTGTTACAGTGCTCTGTGATGGGGCGGGTATTACAGTGCTCTGTGATGGGGGGGTGTCACAGTGCTCTGTGATGGGGCGGGTGTTACAGTGCTCTGCGATGGGGTGGGTGTTACAGTATTCTGCGATGGGGCGGGTGTTACAGTGCTCTGTGATGGGGCGGGTGTTACAGTACTCTGTGATGGGGGGGTGTTACAGTGCTCTGTGATGGTGTGGGTGTTACAGTGCTCTGTGATGGGGGGGTGTTACAGTGCTCTGTGATGGTGCGGGTGTTACAGTGCTCTGTGATGGGGCGGGTGTTACAGTGCTCTGTGATGGGGCGGGTGTTACAGTGCTCTGCGATGGGTAGGGTGTTACAGTGCTCTGCGATGGGGGGGGTGTTACAGTGCTCTGTGATGGAGCGGGTGTTACAGTGCTCTGTGATGGGGCGGGTGTTACAGTGCTCTCCGATGGGGCGGGTGTTACAGTGCTCTGTGATGGGGCGGGTGTTACAGTGCTCTGCGATGGGTAGGGTGTTACAGTGCTCTGCGATGGGGGGGGTGTTACAGTGCTCTGTGATGGAGCGGGTGTTACAGTGCTCTGTGATGGGGCGGGTGTTACAGTGCTCTGCGATGGGGCAGGTGTTACAGTGCTCTGCGATGGGGGGTGTGTTAGAGTGCTCTGTGATGGTGCGGGTGTAACAGTGCTCTGTGATGGGGCGGGTGTTACAGTGCTCTGTGATGGGGAGGGTGTTACAGTGGTCTGCGATGGGGGGGTGGTACAGTGCTCTGTGATGGGGAGGGTGTTACAGTGCACTGCGATGGGGGGGGGTGTCACAGTGCTCTGCGATGGGATGGGTGTTACAGTGCTCTGTGATGGTGTGGGTGTTGCAGTGCTCTGTGATGGGGCGGGTGTTACAGTGCTCTGCGATGGGGCGGGTGTTACAGTGCTCTGCGATGGGGTGGGTGTTACAGTGCTCTGTGATGGGGAGGGTGTTACAGTGCTCTGTGATGGGGCGGGTTTTACAGTGCTCTGTGATGGGGCGTGTGTTACAGTGCTCTGTGATGGGGAGGGTGTTACAGTGCTCTGTGATGGGGAGGGTGTTACAGTGCTCTGCGATGGGGCGGGTGTTACAGTGCTCTGTGATGCGGCGGGGGTTACAGTGCTCTGCGATGGGGCGGGTGTTACAGTGCTCTGTGATGGGGAGGGTGTTACAGTGCTCTGTGATGGGGAGGGTGTTACAGTGCTCTGTGATGGGGCGGGTGTTACAGTGCTCTGTGATGGGGCGGGTGTCACAGTGCTCTGTGATGGGGAGGGTGTTACAGTGCTCTGTGATGGGGCAGGTGTCACAGTGCTCTGTGATGGGGAGGGTGTTACAGTGCTCTGTGATGGGGGCAGTGTTACAGTGCTCTGTGATGGGGCGGGTGTTACAGTGCTCTGCGATGGGGGGGGTGTTACAGTGCTCTGCGATGGGGTGGGTGTTACAGTGCTCTGTGATGGTGCGGGTGTTACAGTGCTCTGTGATGGGGCGGGTGTTACAGTGCTCTGTGATGGGGCGGGTGTTACAGTGCTCTGCAATGGGGCGGGTGTTACAGTGCTCTGTGATGAGGCGGGGGTTACAGTGCTCTGCGATGGGGCGGGGGCTTCAGTGCTCTGTGATGGGGAGGGTGTTACAGTGCTCTGTGATGGGGCGGGGGTTACAGTGATCTGCGATGGGGGGGTGTTACTGTGCTCTGGGATGGGGCGGGGGTTACAGTGCTCTGTGATGGGGTGGGTGTTACAGTGCTCTGTGATGGGGCGGGTGTTGCAGTGCTCTGTGATGGGGGGGGGTGTTACAGTGCTCTGTGATGGGGTGTGTGTCACATTGCTCTGTGATGGGGGGGGGTGTTACAGTGCTCTGTGATGGGGCGGGAGTTACAGTGCTCTGTGATGGGGCGGGTGTCGCAGTGCTCTGTGATGAGGCGGGTGTCACAGTGCTCTGTGATGGGGCGGGTGTTACAGTGCTCTGTGATGGGGGGGTGTTACAGTGCTCTGTGATGGGGCGGGTATTACAGTGCTCTGTGATGGGGGGGTGTCACAGTGCTCTGTGATGGGGCGGGTGTTACAGTGCTCTGCGATGGGGCGGGTGTTACAGTGCTCTGCGATGGGGTGGGTGTTACAGTATTCTGCGATGGGGCGGGTGTTACAGTGCTCTGTGATGGGGAGGGTGTCACAGTGCTCTGTGATGGGGCAGGTGTTACAGTGCTCTGTGATGGGGAGGGTGTTACAGTGCTCTGTGATGGGGCGGGTGTTACAGTGCTCTGTGATGGGGCGGGTGTTACAGTGCTCTGTGATGGGGGGGTGTTACAGTGCTCTGTGATGGTGTGGGTGTTACAGTGCTCTGTGATGGGGGGGTGTTACAGTGCTCTGTGATGGTGCGGGTGTTACAGTGCTCTGTGATGGGGCGGGTGTTACAGTGCTCTGTGATGGGGTGGGTGTTACAGTGCTCTGTGATGGGGAGGGTGTTACAGTGCTCTGCGATGGGGAGGGTGTTACAGTGCTCTGCGATGGGGCGGGTGTTACAGTGCTCTGTGATGGGGGGGTGTTACAGTGCTCTGTGATGGTGCGGGTGTTACAGTGCTCTGTGATGGGGCGGGTGTTACAGTGCTCTGTGATGGTGCGGGTGTTACAGTGCTCTGTGATGGGGCGGGTGTTACAGTGCTCTGTGATGGTGCGGGTGTTACAGTGCTCTGTGATGGGGGGGTGTTACAGTGCTCTGTGATGGTGCGGGTGTTACAGTGCTCTGTGATGGGGCGGGTGTTACAGTGCTCTGTGATGGGGCGGGTGTTACAGTGCTCTGCGATGGGGAGGGTGTTACAGTGCTCTGCGATGGGGGGGGGTGTTACAGTGCTCTGTGATGGAGCGGGTGTTACAGTGCTCTGTGATGGGGCGGGTGTTACAGTGCTCTGCGATGGGGCAGGTGTTACAGTGCTCTGCGATGGGGGGTGTGTTACAGTGCTCTGTGATGGTGCGGGTGTTACAGTGCTCTGTGATGGGGCGGGTGTTACAGTGCTCTGTGATGGGGAGGGTGTTACAGTGCTCTGCGATGGGGGGGGTGTTACAGTGCTCTGTGATGGGGCGGGTGTTACAGTGCTCTGTGATGGGGAGGGTGTTACAGTGCTCTGCGGTGGGGGGGGTGTTACAGTGCTCTGTGATGGGGCGGGTGTTACAGTGCTCTGTGATGGGGTGGGTGTTACAGTGCTCTGTGATGGGGGGGTGTCACAGTGCTCTGTGATGGGGTGGGTGTTACAGTGCTCTGTGATGGGGCGGGAGTTACAGTGCTCTGTGATGGGGCGGGTGTCACAGTGCTCTGTGATGAGGCGGGTGTCACAGTGCTCTGTGATGGGGCGGGTGTTACAGTGCTCTGTGATGGGGGGGTGTTACAGTGCTCTGTGATGGGGCGGGTATTACAGTGCTCTGTGATGGGGGGGTGTCACAGTGCTCTGTGATGGGGTGGGTGTTACAGTGCTCTGCGATGGGGCGGGTGTTACAGTGCTCTGCGATGGGTTGGGTGTTACAGTATTCTGCGATGGGGCGGGTGTTACAGTGCTCTGTGATGGGGCGGGGGTTACAGTGCTCTGTGATGGGGCGGGTGTCACAGTGCTCTGTGATGGGGCAGGTGTTACAGTGCTCTGTGATGGGGAGGGTGTTACAGTGCTCTGTGATGGGGCGGGTGTTACAGTGCTCTGTGATGGGGCGGGTGTTACAGTGCTCTGTGATGGGGGGGTGTTACAGTGCTCTGTGATGGTGTGGGTGTTACAGTGCTCTGTGATGGGGGGGTGTTACAGTGCTCTGTGATGGTGCGGGTGTTACAGTGCTCTGTGATGGGGCGGGTGTTACAGTGCTCTGCGATGGGTAGGGTGTTACAGTGCTCTGCGATGGGGTGGGTGTTACAGTGCTCTGTGATGGAGCGGGTGTTACAGTGCTCTGTGATGGGGCGGGTGTTACAGTGCTCTGCGATGGGGCAGGTGTTACAGTGCTCTGCGATGGGGGGTGTGTTAGAGTGCTCTGTGATGGTGCGGGTGTAACAGTGCTCTGTGATGGGGCGGGTGTTACAGTGCTCTGTGATGGGGAGGGTGTTACAGTGGTCTGCGATGGGGGGGTGTTACAGTGCTCTGTGATGGGGAGGGTGTTACAGTGCACTGCGATGGGGGGGGTGTTACAGTGCTCTGCAATGGGATGGGTGTTACAGTGCTCTGTGATGGTGTGGGTGTTACAGTGCTCTGTGATGGGGCGGGTGTTACAGTGCTCTGCGATGGGGCGGGTGTTACAGTGCTCTGCGATGGGGTGGGTGTTACAGTGCTCTGTGATGGGGAGGGTGTTACAGTGCTCTGTGATGGGGCGGGTTTTACAGTGCTCTGTGATGGGGCGTGTGTTACAGTGCTCTGTGATGGGGAGGGTGTTACAGTGCTCTGTGATGGGGAGGGTGTTACAGTGCTCTGTGATGGGGCGGGTGTTACAGTGCTCTGTGATGCGGCGGGGGTTACAGTGCTCTGCGATGGGGCGGGTGTTACAGTGCTCTGTGATGGGGAGGGTGTTACAGTGCTCTGTGATGGGGAGGGTGTTACAGTGCTCTGTGATGGGGCGGGTGTTACAGTGCTCTGTGATGGGGCGGGTGTCACAGTGCTCTGTGATGGGGAGGGTGTTACAGTGCTCTGTGATGGGGCGGGTGTCACAGTGCTCTGTGATGGGGAGGGTGTTACAGTGCTCTGTGATGGGGGCAGTGTTACAGTGCTCTGCGATGGGGGGGGTGTTACAGTGCTCTGCGATGGGGTGGGTGTTACAGTGCTCTGTGATGGTGCGGGTGTTACAGTGCTCTGTGATGGGGCGGGTGTTACAGTGCTCTGTGATGGGGCGGGTGTTACAGTGCTCTGCAATGGGGCGGGTGTTACAGTGCTCTGTGATGAGGCGGGGGTTACAGTGCTCTGCGATGGGGCGGGGGTTACAGTGCTCTGTGATGGGGAGGATGTTACAGTGCTCTGTGATGTGGCGGGGGTTACAGTGATCTGCGATGGGGGGGTGTTACAGTGCTCTGTGATGGGGCGGGGGTTACAGTGCTCTGCGATGGGGCGGGTGTTACAGTGCTCTGTGATGGGGCGGGTGTTACAGTGCTCTGTGATGGGGCGGGTGTTACAGGTCTCTGTGATGGGGAGGGTGTTACAGTGCTCTGTGATGGGGAGGGTGTTACAGTGCTCTGTGATGGGGCGGGTGTTACAGTGCTCTGTGATGGGGCGGGTGTTACAGTGCTCTGTGATGGGGAGTGTGTTACAGTGCTCTGCGATGGGGCGGGTGTTACAGTGCTCTGTGATGGGGCGGGTGTTACAGTGCTCTGTGATGGGGAGGGTGTTACAGTGCTCTGCGATGGGGGGTGAGTTACAGTGCTCTGTGATGGTGCGGGTGTTACAGTGCTCTGTGATGGGGCGGGTGTTACAGTGCTCTGTGATGGGGAGGGTGTTACAGTGCTCTGCGATGGGGGGGGTGTTACAGTGCTCTGTGATGGGGCGGGTGTTACAGTGCTCTGTGATGCGGCGGGGGTTACAGTGCTCTGCGATGGGGCGGGTGTTACAGTGCTCTGTGATGGGAAGGGTGTTACAGTGCTCTGTGATGGGGAGGGTGTTACAGTGCTCTGTGATGGGGCGGGTGTTACAGTGCTCTGTGAAGGGGCGGGTGTCACAGTGCTCTGTGATGGGGAGGGTGTTACAGTGCTCTGTGATGGGGCGGGTGTCACAGTGCTCTGTGATGGGGAGGGTGTTACAGTGCTCTGTGATGGGGGCAGTGTTACAGTGCTCTGCGATGGGGGGGGTGTTACAGTGCTCTGCGATGGGGTGGGTGTTACAGTGCTCTGTGATGGTGCGGGTGTTACAGTGCTCTGTGATGGGGCGGGTGTTACAGTGCTCTGTGATGGGGCGGGTGTTACAGTGCTCTGCAATGGGACGGGTGTTACAGTGCTCTGTGATGGGGCGGGGGTTACAGTGCTCTGCGATGGGGCGGGGGTTACAGTGCTCTGTGATGGGGAGGGTGTTACAGTGCTCTGTGATGGGGCGGGGGTTACAGTGATCTGTGATGGGGGGGTGTTACAGTGCTCTGTGATGGGGCGGGGGTTACAGTGCTCTGCGATGGGGCGGGTGTTACAGTGCTCTGTGATGGGGCGGGTGTTACAGTGCTCTGTGATGGGGCGGGTGTTACAGGTCTCTGTGATGGGGAGGGTGTTACAGTGCTCTGTGATGGGGAGGGTGTTACAGTGCTCTGTGATGGGGAGTGTGTTACAGTGCTCTGCGATGGGGCGGGTGTTACAGTGCTCTGTGATGGGGCGGGTGTTACAGTGCTCTGTGATGGGGAGGGTGTTACAGTGCTCTGCGATGGGGGGTGTGTTACAGTGCTCTGTGATGGTGCGGGTGTTACAGTGCTCTGTGATGGGGCGGGTGTTACAGTGCTCTGTGATGGGGAGGGTGTTACAGTGCTCTGCGATGGGGGGGGTGTTACAGTGCTCTGTGATGGGGCGGGTGTTACAGTGCTCTGTGATGGGGGGGGTGTTACAGTGCTCTGTGATGGGGGGGGTGTTACAGTGCTCTGTGATGGGGCGGGTGTTACAGTGCTCTGCGATGGGGCGGGTGTTACAGTGCTCTGCGATGGGGAGGGTGTTACAGTGCTCTGCGATGCGGGGGGTGTTACAGTGCTCTGTGATGGGGCGGGTGTTCCAGTGCTCTGTGATGGGGCGGGTGTTACAGTGCTCTGTGATGGGGAGGGTGTTACAGTGCTCTGTGATGGGGAGGGTGTTACAGTGCTCTGCGATGGGGTGGGTGTTACAGTGCTCTGTGATGGGGTGGGTGTTACAGTGCTCTGCGATGGGGCAGGTGTTACAGTGCTCTGTGATGGGGGGTGTGTTACAGTGCTCTGTGATGGGGCGGGTGTTACAGTGCTCTGTGATGGGGCGGGTGTTACAGTGTTCTGCGATGGGGAGGGTGTTACAGTGCTCTGCGATGGGGGGGGTGTTACAGTGCTCTGTGATGGGGCGGGTGTTACAGTGCTCTGTGATGGGGCGAGTGTTACAGTGCTTTGTGATGGGGAGGGTGTTACAGTGCTCTGTGATGGGAAGGGTGTTACAGTGCTCTGTGATGGGGAGGGTGTTACAGTGCTCTGTGATGGGGCGGGTGTTACAGTGCTCTGTGATGGGGAGGGTGTTACAGTGCTCTGTGATGGGGAGGGTGTTACAGTGCTCTGTGATGGGGCGGGTGTTACAGTGCTCTGTGATGGGGTGGGTGTCACAGTGCTCTGTGATGGGGAGGGTGTTACAGTGCTCTGTGATGGGGAGGGTGTTACAGTGCTCTGCGATGGGGTGGGTGTCACAGTGCTCTGTGATGGGGTGGGTGTTACAGTGCTCTGTGATGGGGAGGGTGTTACAGTGCTCTGCGATGGGGAGGGTGTTACAGTGCTCTGTGATGGGGAGGGTGTTACAGTGCTCTGTGATGGGGCGGGTGTTACAGTGCTCTGTGATGGGGCGGGTGTCACCGTGCTCTGTGATTGGGAGGGTGTTACAGTGCTCTGTGATGGGGCGGGTGTCACAGTGCTCTGTGATGGGGAGGGTGTTACAGTGCTCTGTGATGGGGAGGGTGTTACAGTGCTCTGTGATGGGGGGGTGTTACAGTGCTCTGCGATGGGGCGGGTGTTACAGTGCTCTGCGATGGGGAGGGTGTTACAGTGCTCTGTGATGGGGAGGGTGTTACAGTGCTCTGTGATGGGGTGGGTGTCACAGTGCTCTGTGATGGGGTGGGTGTTACAGTGCTCTGTGATGGGGAGGGTGTTACAGTGCTCTGCGATGGGGAGGGTGTTACAGTGCTCTGTGATGGGGAGGGTGTTACAGTGCTCTGTGATGGGGCGGGTGTTACCGTGCTCTGCGATGGGGAGGGTGTTACAGTGTTCTGTGATGGGGAGGGTGTTACAGTGCTCTGTGATGGGGCGGGTGTTACAGTGCTCTGTGATGGGGCGGGTGTCACCGTGCTCTGTGATTGGGAGGGTGTTACAGTGCTCTGTGATGGGGCGGGTGTCACAGTGCTCTGTGATGGGGAGGGTGTTACAGTGCTCTGTGATGGGGGCAGTGTTACAGTGCTCTGCGATGGGGTGGGTGTTACAGCGCTCTGTGATGGGGCAGGTGTTACAGTGCTCTGTGATGGGGCGGGTGTTACAGTGCTCTGTGATGGGGAGGGTGTTACAGTGCTCTGTGATGGGGCGTGTGTTACAGTGCTCTGTGATGGGGCGGGTGTTACAGTGCTCTGTGATGGCGGGGTGTTACAGTGCTCTGTGATGGTGCGGGTGTTACAGTGCTCTGTGATGGGGGGGTGTTACAGTGCTCTGTGATGGTGCGGGTGTTACAGTGCTCTGTGATGGGGCGGGTGTTACAGTGCTCTGTGATGGGGCGGGTGTTACAGTGCTCTGCGATGGGGAGGGTGTTACAGTGCTCTGCGATGGGGGGGGGGTGTTACAGTGCTCTGTGATGGGGAGGGTGTTACAGTGCTCTGTGATGGGGAGGGTGTTACAGTGCTCTGCGATGGGGGGGGTGTTACAGTGCTCTGTGATGGGGAGGGTGTTACAGTGCACTGCGATGGGGGGGGGTGTTACAGTGCTCTGCGATGGGGTGGGTGCTACAGTGCTCTGTGATGGGGCGGGTGTTACAGTGCTCTGTGATGGGGGGGTGTTACAGTGCTCTGTGATGGGGCGGGTGTTACAGTGCTCTGCGATGGGGCGGGTGTTACAGTGCTCTGCGATGGGGCGGGTGTTACAGTGCTCTGTGATGGGGAGGGTGTCACAGTGCTCTGTGATGGGGCGTGTGTTACAGTGCTCTGTGATGGGGAGGGTGTTACAGTGCTCTGTGATGGGGAGGGTGTTACAGTGCTCTGCGATGGGGCGGGTGTTACAGTGCTCTGTGATGGGGCGGGGGTTACAGTGCTCTGCGATGGGGCGGGTGTTACAGTGCTCTGTGATGGGGAGGGTGTTACAGTGCTCTGTGATGGGGAGGGTGTTACAGTGCTCTGTGATGGGGCGGGTGTCACAGTGCTCTGTGATGGGGAGGGTGTTACAGTGCTCTGTGATGGGGCGGGTGTCACAGTGCTCTGTGATGGGGAGGGTGTTACAGTGCTCTGTGATGAGGGCAGTGTTACAGTGCTCTGCGATGGGGGGGTGTTACAGTGCTCTGCGATGGGGTGGGTGTTACAGTGCTCTGTGATGGTGCGGGTGTTACAGTGCTCTGTGATGGGGCGGGTGTTACAGTGCTCTGCGATGGGGCGGGTTTTACAGTGCTCTGTGATGGGGCGGGTGTTACAGTGCTCTGTGATGGGGAGGGTGTTACAGTGCTCTGTGATGGGGAGGGTGTTACAGTGCTCTGCGATGGGGCGGGTGTTACAGTGCTCTGTGATGGGGCGGGGGTTACAGTGCTCTGCGATGGGGCGGGTGTTACAGTGCTCTATGATGGGGAGGGTGTTACAGTGCTCTGTGATGGGGTGGGTGTCACAGTGCTCTGTGGTGGGGCGGGTGTTACAGTGCTCTGTGATGGGGCGGGTGTTACAGTGCTCTGTGATGGGGTGGGTGTTACAGTGCTCTGTGATGGGGAGGGTGTTACAGTGCTCTGTGATGGGGTGGGTGTTACAGTGCTCTGTGATGGGGTGGGTGTCACAGTGCTCTGTGATGGGGTGGGTGTCACAGTGCTCTGTGGTGGGGCGGGTGTTACAGTGCTCTGTGATGGGGCGGGTGTTACAGTGCTCTGTGATGGGGAGGGTGTTACAGTGCTCTGCGATGGGGCGGGTGTTACAGTGCTCTGTGATGGGGAGGGTGTTACAGTGCTCTGCGATGGGGGGCGTGTCACAGTGCTCTGTGATGGGGCGGGTGTTACAGTGCTCTGTGATGGGGCGGGTGTTACAGTGCTCTGTGATGGGGGGGTGTTACAGTGCTCTGTGATGAGGCGGGGGTTACAGTGCTCTGCGATGGGGCGGGTGTTACAGTGCTCTGTGATGGGGGGGTGTTACAGTGCTCTGTGATGGGGCGGGTGTTACAGTGCTCTGTGATGGGGAGGGTGTTACAGTGCTCTGTGATGGTGCGGGTGTTACAGTGCTCTGTGATGGAGCGGGTGTTACAGTGCTCTGTGATGGGGCGGGGGTTACAGTGCTCTGCGATGGGGCGGGTGTTACAGTGCTCTGTGATGGGGGGGGTGTTACAGTGCTCTGCGATGGGGCGGGTGTTACAGTGCTCTGTGATGGTGCGGGTGTTACAGTGCTCTGTGATGGGGCGGGTGTTACAGTGCTCTGTGATGGGGCAGGGGTTACAGTGCTCTGTGATGGGGCAGGGGTTACAGTGCTCTGCGATGGGGCGGGTGTTACAGTGCTCTGTGATGGGGCGGGTGTTACAGTGCTCTGTGATGGGGCGGGTGTTACAGTGCTCTGCGATGGGGCGGGTGTTACAGTGCTCTGTGATGGGGCAGGGGTTACAGTGCTCTGCGATGGGGCGGGTGTTACAGTGCTCTGTGATGGGGCAGGGGTTACAGTGCTCTGCGATGGGGCGGGTGTTACAGTGCTCTGCGATGGGGCGGGTGTTACAGTGCTCTGCGATGGGGCGGGTGTTACAGTGCTCTGTGATGGGGCAGGGGTTACAGTGCTCTGCGATGGGGCGGGTGTTACAGTGCTCTGTGATGGGGCGTCTGAGCATCGAGTCTGTCGTTTTGACGAACTCACCGATAATTCGGAGGCTTCGCTTCCCTTTTGTTCGGAACCCAATTTCCCACACTCCTGCCTGGATCGGAGAGCGGAGGTGCACCATTCGCAGGTTGCCACAGGATTTCACCCAGGCCAGGACTCCGGAACGTTCGGAGAGGAGCTGGTGTTGACCTGGGAAGGATGGACATCGGGTGTTATTGGGATCTGACGAATTCCTGGATCTGTGAATCTTGTACAGGATCGAGAGATCTTACCGATGGGATTGGACAGGGTGATCCCGTGAGTGTAACCGAAAGTGTAGATGGAGACGTTCCGGAGAGTTCCATCCAGGTAAAACATGATGGGATTGGCCACTTGGGAGGAAGGGCCGGAGATCTGCAGGATAGTGACCTATCGGAGAGAGCAATGTCTTACTCAGCAATTACCCCCCTTCGATTCAGCTCTGTACCACACTGGGCACAGACTCACACTCACACTCACACACGCACACTCACAAACACTCACACACACACACACACACTCACACACTCACAGTCACACACACACTCACACACACTCACACACTCACAGTCACACACACACACACACTCACACACTCACTCACACACTCACTCACACACTCTCACACACACTCACTCACACACTCACACACTCACAGACACACTCACAAACGCACACTCACAAACACTCACACACACTCTCACACACACTCACACTCACACACGCACACTCACAAACACTCACACACACACACTCACTCACACACACTCACACTCTCACACTCACACACACACTCACACAGACACTCACACACACACTCACTCACTCGCACATGCACAGACACACACACACACACACACGCGCACGCACACACACACACACATACACTCACACACACACTCACAGACACACTCACACACACACACTCACAGACACACACTCACACACACACTCACTCACTCGCACATGCACAGACACACACACACACACACACGCGCGCACGCACACACACACACACAAACTCTAACACACACTCACAGACACACTCACACACACACACTCACAGACACACACTCACACACACACTCACTCACTCGCACATGCACAGACACACACACACACACACACACACGCGCACACACACACACACAAACTCTAACACACACTCACAGACACACTCACACACACACACTCACACACACACACTCACACACACACACGTGCACACACACAGACACGCACACACACACTCACACACTCACAGACACACACGTACTCACACACTGACTCTGACTGGGGGGTGTTGGTGGGGTGAGGGGTGTAGGGACACCCTGTTGCCGTGGTGATGAGTGAGCCCCCTACCTTGTCTCCTCCTGTGAGTTCCTCCTCGATGATGGAGGTCAGCTCCGGGAGAGCCCGCCTGGTGACGGTGAGAGATTCACCGCCCGACGCCGTGGACAGTTTCTGGTAAAACTGGAGCCCGGGCTGAGCCGCGTTCCGGAACTTTCCGAAGAAACCCCTCTTTTTCCGCCTGACCAGGGAGCCGTTCATCAGGAAGAAAAGCTGGGAAAATCCGACAGAGCGGGGAACGTTTAATCTTCCTCATCCACATGCCGCCCCACTCCCTGGGATAACCAATCAGAACCTTGTCACCGGGCGGATTGTCCAGACCACTCAGTAACCTGTAGCCCCCTCCCCATTCGCCTTCTCTCCGCCCCCTCGCCCGCACGAGTGTCGGGACGTCAATAAATGGATCCACACGAGCCCACACCCCCATGGCTACAGCAGAACAACAGTGTAAACATCGCCCACAATGAGGCTCCCTTTCAAACTACTGCGATTCTTTCCCTCCTTTACCCAGCTCCCCCCTTTCCCAGGAGAAATCCCGGAGTATTCCACGCTGCGGTGTTTCCCATCGGGTTGAGCTGGGGTCCCGTATGCCGAGCTGGGCTCTGGATGGCGACCTTACCAATGCCCCTCCCTCTGGTGACTCTCTGTCCGGAGGTTTACCTGAGACTGTGTCTCCTCAATAAGAGCCCGGACTGTATTCTCCAACTCCATGTCCTTCACTGGAGCATCCGTGAAAACGTAGATTTGGGAATTGGGTGCGGAGTTTGTCAGAGCGAGCTGTGAGGCACACGGTCAGTTAGATATCGCCCCAGCAATGTTACCATGTGGGGCACATTACACTGAGAGGGGGGGGGAGGTAGACCACCCCAGAGACAGGAGTGTGTGTGTGTGTGTGTGTGTGTGAGTGAGAGGGAGAGGGTTAGAGAGACCTCCCCAGATACAGGAGTGTGTGTGTGTCTGTGTGTGTGTCTGTGTGTGTCTGTGTCTGTGTCTGTGTGAGAGAGAGAGAGGGTTAGAGAGACCTCCCCAGATACAGGAGTGTGTGTGTGTGTGTGAGGGAGAGGGTTAGAGAGACCTCCCCAGAGACAGAAGTGTGTGTGTGAGTGTGTGTGTGAGTGTGTGTGTGTGTGTGAGTGTGAGTGAGTGTGTGTGTGAGTGTGTGAGTGTGAGTGTGTGAGTGTGTGTGTCTGTGTGTCTGTGGGTGTGTGTCTGTGTCTGTGTGTCTGTGGGTGTGTGTCTGTGTCTGTGTGTGTGTGTGAGTGTGTGTGTCTGTGTCTGTGTGTGTGTGTGAGTGTGTGTGTGTCTGTGTGTGTGTGTGAGTGTGTGTGTGTGAGTGTGTGTGTGTCTGTGTGTCTGTGTGAGTGTGTGAGTGTGTGTGTCTGTGTCTGTGTGTGTGTGTGAGTGTGTGTGTCTGTGTCTGTGTGTGCGTGAGTGTGTGAGGGAGAGGGTTAGAGAGAGCTCCCCAGAGACCGAGGTTCTGTGTCCAGACTGACCTGTAATGCAGTCAGACTCATTGCTGGGAATCTGTCAGTTTGTGTTGCTGTCAGAGCGTTGATGTGTTGTTTGAAAGCCTCTTGGTCTGTGGTTTTAAACACAGGGGAGACACCTGGAACCATATCAGAGAAAGCACAATCTTTGGTCACATTAATTTCTCCTGTAAGACGTGCTGCATAGACAGTGGGATTACTGAATCTGCCCATCTCGTCCTCTCTCGATCGTCTATCCCTCTCTCTCTCTGTCTCTCCGTCTCTTTCTCACTCTGTGTGTCTGTCTCTCTCTCCCCCACTTACTCTCTCTCTGTCTCTCATGTTCTCTGTCACTTTCACTCTCTCTATCTCTGTCGGTCTCTCACACTCACACACTAACTTGTTTGCTGTCCATGTCTGTCTCTCGCAACATACCTATTAAACCTTTCCCCTCTCACCCTAAACCTATCCCAGGGAAAAGACCTTGTCTATTTACCCTCTCCATGTCCCTCATGATTTTATAAACCTCTATAAGGTCACCCCTCAGCCTCCGACGCTCCAGGGAAAACAACCCCAGCCTGTTCAGCCTCTCCCTGTAGCTCAGACCCTCCAACCCTGGCAACATCCTTGTAAATCTTTTCTGAACCCTTTCAAGTTTCACAACATCTTTCCGATAGGAAGGAGACCAGAATTGCACACAATATTCCAACAGTGGCCTAACCAATGTCCTGTACAGCCGCAACATGACCTCCCAACTCCTGTACTCTATACTCTGACCAATAAAGGAAAGCACACAGTGTTACAGTGTGTCCCGGGGAGTTACAGTGTGTCCCAGGGAGTTACAGAGTGTCCCGGGGAGTTACAGTGTGTCCCGGGGAGTTACAGTGTGTCCTGGGGAGTTACAGAGTGTCCCGGGGAGTTACAGTGTGTCCCAGGGAGTTACAGAGTGTCCCGGGGAGTCACAGCGTGTCCTGGGGAGTTACAGTGTGTCCCGGGGAGTTACAGTGTGTCCCGGGGAGTTACAGAGTGTCCCGGGGAGTTACAGTGTGTCCCGAGGAGTTACAGTGTGTCCTGGGGAGTTACAGTGTGGCCCGGGGAGTTACAGAGTGTCCCGGGGAGTTACAGTGTGTCCTGAGGAGTTACAGTGTGTCCTGGGGAGTTACAGTGTGTCCCGGGGAGTTACAGTGTGTCATGGGGAGTTACAGAGTGTCCCGGGGAGTTACAGTGTGTCCCGGGGAGTTACAGTGTGTCCCAGGGAGTTACAGAGTGTCCCGGGGAGTTACAGTGTGTCCCGGGGAGTTACAGTGTGTCCTGGGGAGTTACAGAGTGTCCCGGGGAGTTACAGTGTGTCCCAGGGAGTTACAGAGTGTCCCGGGGAGTCACAGCGTGTCCTGGGGAGTTACAGTGTGTCCCGGGGAGTTACAGTGTGTCCCGGGGAGTTACAGAGTGTCCCGGGGAGTTACAGTGTGTCCCGAGGAGTTACAGTGTGTCCTGGGGAGTTACAGTGTGGCCCGGGGAGTTACAGAGTGTCCCGGGGAGTTACAGTGTGTCCTGGGGAGTTACAGTGTGTCCCGGGGAGTTACAGTGTGTCCCAGGGAGTTACAGAGTGTCCCGGGGAGTTACAGTGTGTCCCGGGGAGTTACAGTGTGTCCTGGGGAGTTACAGAGTGTCCCGGGGAGTTACAGTGTGTCCCAGGGAGTTACAGAGTGTCCCGGGGAGTCACAGTGTGTCCTGGGGAGTTACAGTGTGTCCCGGGGAGTTACAGAGTGTCCTGGGGAGTTACAGTGTGGCCCGGGGAGTTACAGTGTGTCCCGGGGAGTTACAGTGTGTCCTGGGGAGTTACAGTGTGTCCCGGGGAGTTACAGAGTGTCCCGGGGAGTTACAGTGTGTCCTGGGGAGTTACAGTGTGTCCCGGGGAGTTACAGTGTGTCCCGGGGAGTTACAGAGTGTCCCGGGGAGTTACAGTGTGTCCCGAGGAGTTACAGTGTGTCCTGGGGAGTTACAGTGTGGCCCGGGGAGTTACAGAGTGTCCCGGGGAGTTACAGTGTGTCCTGGGGAGTTACAGTGTGTCCCGGGGAGTTACAGTGTGTCCTGGGGAGTTACAGTGTGGCCCGGGGAGTTACAGAGTGTCCCGGGGAGTTACAGTGTGTCCTGGGGAGTTACAGTGTGTCCCGGGGAGTTACAGTGTGTCCCAGGGAGTTACAGAGTGTCCCGGGGAGTCACAGTGTGTCCTGGGGAGTTACAGTGTGTCCCGGGGAGTTACAGTGTGTCCCGGGGAGTTACAGAGTGTCCCGGGGAGTTACAGTGTGTCCCGGGGAGTTACAGTGTGTCCCGGGGAGTTACAGAGTGTCCCGGGGAGTTACAGTGTTTCCCGGGGAGTTACAGAGTGTCCCGGGGAGTTACAGTGTGTCCCGGGGAGTTACAGTGTGTCCCGGGGAGTTACAGTGTTTCCCGGGGAGTTACAGTGTGTCCCGGGGAGTTACAGAGTGTCCTGGGGAGTTACAGTGTTTCCCGGGGAGTTACAGTGTGTCCCGGGGAGTTACAGTGTTTCCCGGGGAGTTACAGTGTGTCCCGGGGAGTTACAGTGTTTCCCGGGGAGTTACAGCGTGTCCTGGGGAGTTACCGGGTGTCCCGGGGAGTTACAGTATGTCCCGGGGAGTTACAGTGTGTCCCGGGGAGTTACAGAGTTTCCCGGGGAGTTACAGTGTGTCCCGGGGAGTTACAGTGTTTCCCGGGGAGTTACAGCGTGTCCCGGGGAGTTACAGTGTGTCCCGGGGAGTTACAGAGTGTCCCGAGGAGTTACAGTGTGTCCCGGGGAGTTACAGTGTGTCCTGAGGAGTTACAGTGTGTCCCGGGGAGTTACAGTGTGTCCCGGGGAGTTACAGTGTGTCCTGAGGAGTTACAGTGTGTCCCGGGGAGTTACAGTGTGTCCCGGAGAGTTACAGAGTGTCCCGGGGAGTTACAGTGTGTCCCGGGGAGTTACAGTGTGTCCCGGGGAGTTACAGAGTGTCCCGGGGAGTTACAGTGTGTCCCAGGGAGTTACAGTGTGTCCTGGGGAGTTACCGGGTGTCCCGAGGAGTTACAGTGTGTCCCGGGGAGTTACAGAGTGTCCCGGGGAGTTACAGTGTGTCCCAGGGAGTTTCAGAGTGTCCCGGGGAGTTACAGTGTGTCCCGGGGAGTTACAGTGTGTCCCGGGGAGTTACAGTGTGTCATGGGGAGTTACAGAGTGTCCCGGGGAGTTACAGTGTGTCCCGAGGAGTTACAGTGTGTCCCGGGGAGTTACAGAGTGTCCCGGGGAGTTACAGTGGGTCCCGGGGAGTTACGGGGTGATCCGGGGAGTTACCGCGTGTCCTGGGGAGGTATGGGGTGTCCCGGGGAGTTACGGGGTGATCCGGGGAGTTACGGGGTGTCCTGGGGAGTTACAGAGTGTCCCGGGGAGTTACAGTGTGTCCCGGGGAGTTACAGTGTGTCCCGGGGAGTTACAGAGTGTCCTGGGGAGTTACAGTGTGTCCTGGGGAGTTACAGTGTGTCCCGGGGAGTTACAGAGTGTCCTGAGGAGTTACAGTGTGTCCCGGGGAGTTACAGTGTGTCCCGGGGAGTTACAGTGTGTCCCGGGGAGTTACAGCGTGTCCTGGGGAGTTACAGAGTGTCCTGAGGAGTTACAGTGTGTTCCGGGGAGTTACAGTGTGTCCCGGGGAGTCACAGTGTGTCCCGGGGAGTTACAGAGTGTCCCGGGGAGTTACAGAGTGTCCCGGGGAGTTACAGTGCGTCCCGGGGAGTTACAGTGTTTCCCGGGGAGTTACAGCGTGTCCTGGGGAGTTACTGGGTGTCCCGGGGAGTTACAGTGTGTCCCAGGGAGTTACAGAGTGTCCCGGGGAGTTACAGTGTGTCCCAGGGAGTTACAGAGTGTCCCGGGGAGTCACAGTGTGTCCTGGGGAGTTACAGTGTGTCCCGGGGAGTTACAGTGTGTCATGGGGAGTTACAGAGTGTCCCGGGGAGTTACAGTGTGTCCCGAGGAGTTACACTGTGTCCCGGGGAGTTACAGTGTGTCCCGGGGAGTTACAGAGTGTCACGGGGAGTTACAGTGTTTCCCGGGGAGTTACAGCGTGTCCCGGGGAGTTACAGAGTGCCCCGGGGAGTTACAGTGTGTCCCGGGGAGTTACAGAGTGTCCCGGGGAGTTACAGTGTGTCCCGGGGAGTTACAGTGTGTCCCGGGGAGTTACAGTGTGTCCCGGGGAGTTACAGTGTTTCCCGGGGAGTTACAGCGTGTCCCGGGGAGTTACAGTGTTTCCCGGGGAGTTACAGTGTGTCCCGGGGAGTTACAGAGTGTCCTGGGGAGTTACAGTGCTTCCCGGGGAGTTACAGTGTGTCCCGGGGAGTTACAGTGTTTCCCGGGGAGTTACAGTGTGTCCCGGGGAGTTACAGTGTTTCCCGGGGAGTTACAGCGTGTCCCGGGGAGTTACCGGGTGTCCCGAGGAGTTACAGAGTGTCCCGGGGAGTTACAGTGTGTCCCGGGGAGTTACAGAGTTTCCCGGGGAGTTACAGAGTGTCCCGGGGAGTTACAGTGTGTCCCGAGGAGTTACAGTGTGTCCCGGGGAGTTACAGTGTGTCCCGGGGAGTTACAGAGTGTCCCGGGGAGTTACAGTGTGTCCCGGGGAGTTACAGAGTGTCCCGGGGAGTTACAGTGTGTCCCAGGGAGTTACAGTGTGTCCTGGGGAGTTACCGGGTGTCCCGAGGAGTTACAGTGTGTCCCGGGGAGTTACAGAGTGTCCCGGGGCGTTACAGTGTGTCCCAGGGAGTTTCAGAGTGTCCCGGGGAGTTACAGTGTGTCCCGGGAGTTACAGTGTGTCCCGGGGAGTTACAGTGTGTCATGGGGAGTTACAGAGTGTCCCGGGGAGTTACAGTGTGTCCCGAGGAGTTACAGTGTGTCCCGGGGAGTTACAGAGTGTCCCGGGGAGTTACAGTGGGTCCCGGGGAGTTACGGGGTGATCCGAGGAGTTACCGGGTGTCCTGGGGAGGTATGGGGTCTCCCGGGGAGTTACGGGGTGATCCGGGGAGTTACGGGGTGTCCCGGGGAGTTACAGAGTGTCCCGGGGAGTTACAGTGTGTCCCGGGGAGTTACAGTGTGTCCCGGGGAGTTACAGCGTGTCCTGGGGAGTTACAGCGTGTCCTGAGGAGTTACAGAGTGCCCCGGGGAGTTACAGTGTGTCCCGGGGAGTTACAGCGTGTCCTGGGGAGTTACAGAGTGTCCTGAGGAGTTACAGTGTGTCCCGGGGAGTTACAGTGTGTCCCGGGGAGTTACAGTGTTTCCCGGGGAGTTACAGCGTGTCCTGGGGAGTTACCGGGTGTCCCGGGGAGTTACAGTGTGTCCCGGGAAGTTACAGAGTGTCCCGGGGAGTCACAGTGTGTCCCGGGGAGTTACAGTGTTTCCCGGGGAGTTACAGCGTGTCCTGGGGAGTTACCGGGGTGTCCCGGGGAGTTACAGTGTGTCCCAGGGAGTTACAGTGTGTCCCGGGGAGTTACAGAGTGTCCCGGGGAGTTACAGTGTGTCATGGGGAGTTACAGTGTGTCCCGGGGAGTTACAGAGTGTCCTGAGGAGTTACAGTGTGTCCCGGGGAGTTACAGTGTGTCCCGGGGAGTTACAGTGTGTCTCGGGGAGTTACAGTGTGTCCCGGGGAGTTACAGAGTGTCCCGGGGAGTTACAGTGTGTCCCGGGGAGTTACAGAGTGTCCCGGGGAGTTACAGAGTGTCCCGGGGAGTTACCGGGTGTCCCGGGGAGTTACAGTGTGTCTCGGGGAGTTACAGTGTGTCCTGGGGAGTTACAGTGTGTCCTGGGGAGTTACAGAGTGTCCCCGGGGAGTTACAGTGTGTCCCGAGGAGTTACAGTGTGTCCCGGGGAGTTCCAGAGTGTCCCGGGGAGTTACAGTGTGTCCCGGGGAGTTACAGCGTGTCCCGGGGGAGTTACAGTGTGTCCCAGGGAGTTACAGAGTGTCCCGGGGAGTTACAGTGTGTCCCGGGGAGTTACAGAGTGTCCCGGGGAGTTACAGTGTGTCCCGGGGAGTTACAGCGTGTCCCGGGGAGTTACAGTGTGTCCCGGGGAGTTACAGAGTGTCCCGGGGAGTTACAGTGTGTCATGGGGAGTTACAGAGTGTCCCGGGGGAGTTACAGTGTGTCCCGAGGAGTTACAGTGTGTCCCGGGGAGTTACAGAGTGTCCCGGGGAGTTACAGTGGGTCCCGGGGAGTTACGGGGTGATCCGGGGGAGTTACCGGGTGTCCTGGGGAGTTATGGGGTGTCCCGGGGAGTTACGGGGTGATACGGGGAGTTACGGGGTGTCCCGGGGAGTTACAGAGTGTCCCGGGGAGTTACAGTGTGTCCCGGGGAGTTACAGTGTGGGGAGTTATGGGGTGTCCCGGGGAGTTACGGGGTGTCCCAGGGAGTTACGGGGTGTCCCGGGGAGTTACAGTGTGGGGAGTTACGGGGTGTCCCGGGGAGTTACGGGGTGTCCCGGGGAGTTACAGTGTGGGGAGTTATGGGGTGTCCCGGGGAGTTACGGGGTGTCCCGGGGAGTTACGGGTTGTCCCGGGGAGTTACAGTGTGTCCCGAGGAGTTACAGTGTGGGGAGTTACGGGGTGTCCCGGGGAGTTACGGGGTGTCCCGGGGAGTTACAGTGTGGGGAGTTATGGGGTGTCCCGGTGTTTTTTGGGTGTACCCCGAGCTTCCCCCTGGATCCCTGTGTGTTACCCCTTCTTACTAACTTGATTCATTGAAGGTGACAGCGATGTAGACCGATGGGACTGGGGACATCGTCACGATGCTGTCGATGATGGAAACGATTCTCTCCTGAATATCCTGGAGAAACTCCGACATTTCCCAACTGGTGTCAATCACAAATCCCAGCCACAACGGAGAGTCAATGTTCAAAAACCTGTGAGAGAGATAACCCAGCATTAGATACACAAGAAAGCTCCCTCTACACTGACCCCCCATCAAACACTCCCAGGGACAGGGACAGGGGACAGCACGGGGTTAGATACAGAGTAAAGCTCCCTCTACACTGTCCCCCCATCAAAACACTCCCAGGGACAGGGACAGGGACAGCACGGGGTTAGATACAGAGTAAAGCTCCCTCTACACTGTCCCCCCATCAAACACTCCCAGGGACAGGGACAGCACAGGGTTAGATACAGAGTAAAGCTCTCTCTACACTGTCCCCCCCCATCAAACACTCCCAGGGACAGGGACAGGGACAGCACGGGGTTAGATACAGAGTAAAGCTCCCTCTACACTGTCCCCCCATCAAACACTCCCAGGGACAGGGACAGCACGGGGTTAGATACAGAGTAAAGCTCCCTCTACACTGTCCCCCATCAAACACTCCCAGGGACAATGACAGCACGGGGTTAGATACAGAGTAAAGATGTGTCTCGCCCCATTCTTGCGTTGAGTGTTGGGGTTAGTTAAGTTGGAGACAGTGCTCTGGGACTTTGCTCCCTCTCCCTCTCTCTCCCCCTTCCCCCCCCTCTCTCCTTCTCTCCCTCCTCTCCCTCTCTCTGCCCCCCGTCTCTCTCTTTCTCTCCCTCCCTCTCTCCCCCCTCCCCCCTCTCTTCCCCCCTTCCTCCCCTCCCCTCTCTCTCTCCCCTCTCCCTCTCTCCCCCCCCTCCCTCTTCCCCTCTCTCTCTCCCCCTCTCTCTCCCATTTCCTTTTCTCTCTCCCCCTCTTCCCCTCTCTCTCTCTCCCCCTCCCTCTCCCTTTCCCCCCCTCTCCCCCACTCTCTCTCTCTCCCCTCTCCCTCTCTCTCTCCCCCTCCCTCTCCCTCTCTCCCTCTCCCCCCTCACTCTCTCCCCTCTCTCTCTCTCTCTCCCCCACCTCCCTCTCCCTCTCCCCCGTCTCCCCCCTCTGTTTCCCCCCATCTCCCTCTCTCTGTCTCCCTCCCCCTCTCTCCCTCGCTCTCTCTCCCCCCTGTCTCTCTGTCACTCTCTCTCCCCTCTCTCCCTCTCCCCCCTTTCCCCCTCCTCTCCCCCCTCTCTCTCTCCCCCCCTCTCCCTCTCCACCCTCTCTCTGTCTCCCCCCTCCCCCTTCTCTCTCCCTCTCTCTCTCCCTCTCTCTCTGTCTCTCTCTTCCCCCTCTCTCTCCCCCCTTCTCCCCCCCTCCCCCGTCTTCCCCAGCCCTGTGTCCAGCTCCCTCTGTTACTCACTGTAAAAAGAGCTGATCCCCCCCTCTCCCCCTGTCTCCCTCTCTCTCCCTCCCCCCTCTCCCCCTCCCTCGCCCCCCCTCTCTCCCCCTCCCCCCAGCCCTGTGTCCAGCTCCCTCTGTTACTCACTGTAAGAA
>NW_027309806.1:86700-114200 GCF_047496795.1 Chiloscyllium punctatum | reverse complement strand
GCACTGACCCTCCGACAGTGCCCACTCCCTCAGCACTGACCCTCCGACAGTGCCCACTCCCTCAGCACTGACCCTCCGACAGTGCCCACTCCCTCAGCACTGACCCTCCGACAGTGCCCCACTCCCTCAGCACTGACCCTCCGACAGTGCCCACTCCCTCAGCACTGACCCTCCGACAGTGCCCCACTCCCTCACACTGACCCTCCGACAGTGCGACACTCCCTCAGCACTGACCCTCCGACAGTGCCCACTCCCTCAGCACTGACCCTCCGACAGTGCCCACTCCCTCAGCACTGACCCTCCGACAGTGCCCACCCCCCTCAGCACTGACCCTCCGACAGTGCGGCACTCCCTCAGCACTGACCCTCCGACAGTGCCCACTCCCTCAGCACTGACCGTCCGTCAGTGCCCACTCCCTCAGCACTGACCCTCCGACAGTGCCCACTCCCTCAGCACTGACCCTCCGACAGTGCCCACTCCCTCAGCACTGACCCTCCAACAGTGCCCACTCCCTCAGCACTGACCCTCCGACAGTGCCCACTCCCTCAGCACTGACCCTCCGACAGTGCCCACTCCCTCAGCCACTGACCCTCCGACAGTGCCCACCCCCTCAGCACTGACCCTCCGACAGTGCCCACGTCCCTCAGCACTGACCCTCCGACAGTGCCCACCCCCTCAGCACTGACCCTCCGACAGTGCGGCACTCCTCAGCACTGACCCTCCGACAGTGCCCACTCCCTCAGCACTGACCCTCCGACAGTGCCCACTCCCTCAGCACTGACCCTCCGACAGTGCCCACTCCCTCAGCACTGACCCTCCGACAGTGCCCACTCCCCTCAGCACTGACCCTCCGACAGTGCCCCACTCCCTCAGCACTGACCCTCCGACAGTGCCCACTCCCTCAGCACTGACCCTCCGACAGTGCCCACTCCCTCAGCACTGACCCTCCGACAGTGCCCACTCCCTCAGCACTGACCCTCCGACAGTGCCCACCCCCTCAGCACTGACCCTCCGACAGTGCGGCACTCCCTCAGCACTGACCCTCCGACAGTGCCCACTCCCCTCAGCACTGACCGTCCGTCAGTGCCCACTCCCTCAGCACTGACCCTCCGACAGTGCCCACTCCCTCAGCACTGACCCTCCGACAGTGCCCACTCCCTCAGCACTGACCCTCCGACAGTGCCCACTCCCTCAGCACTGACCCTGCGACAGTGCCCACTCCCTCAGCACTGACCCTCCGACAGTGCCCACTCCCTCAGCACTGACCCTCCGACAGTGCCCACTCCCTCAGGACGGACCCTCCGACAGTGCTCACTCCCTCAGCACTGACCCTCCGACAGTGCCCACTCCCTCAGCACTGACCCTCCGACAGTGCGGCACTCCCTCAGCACTGACCCTCCGACAGTGCCCACTCCCTCAGCACTGACCCTCCGACAGTGCCCACTCCCTCAGCACTGACCCTCCGACAGTGCCCACTCCCTCAGCACTGACCCTCTGACAGTGCCCACTCCCCTCAGCACTGACCCTCTGACAGTGCCCACTCCCTCAGCACTGACCCTCTGACAGTGCCCCACTCCCTCAGCACTGACCCTCTGACAGTGCCCACTCCCTCAGCACTGACCCTCCGACAGTGCCCACTCCCTCAGCACTGACCCTCCGACAGTGCCCACTCCCTCAGCACTGACCCTCCGACAGTGCCCACTCCCTCAGCACTGACCCTCCGACAGTGCCCCACTCCCTCAGCACTGACCCTCCGACAGTGCCCACTCCCTCAGCACTGACCCTCCGACAGTGCCCACTCCCTCAGCACTGACCCTCCGACAGTGCCCACTTCCCTCAGCACTGACCCTCCGACAGTGCCCACTCCCTCAGCACTGGACCCTCCGACAGTGCCCACTCCCTCAGCACTGACCCTCCGACAGTGCCCACTCCTCCTCAGCACTGACCCTCCGACAGTGCCCACCCCCTCAGCACTGACCCTCCGACAGTGCGGCACTCCCTCAGCACTGACCCTCCGACAGTGCCCACTCCCTCAGCACTGACCGTCCGTCAGTGCCCACTCCCTCAGCACTGACCCTCCGACAGTGCCCACTCCCTCAGCACTGACCCTCTGACAGTGCCCACTCCCTCAGCACTGACCCTCCGACAGTGCCCCACTCCCTCAGCACTGGACCCTGCGACAGTGCCCACTCCCTCAGCACTGACCCTCCGACAGTGCCACCCTCCCTCAGCACTGACCCTCCGACAGTGCCCACTCCCTCAGGACGGACCCTCCGACAGTGCTCACATCCCTCAGCACTGACCCTCCGACAGTGCCCACTCCCTCAGCACTGACCCTCCGACAGTGCGGCACTCCCTCAGCACTGACCCTCCGACAGTGCCCACTCCCTCAGCACTGACCCTCCGACAGTGCCCACTCCCTCAGCACTGACCCTCCGACAGTGCCCACTCCCTCAGCACTGACCCTCTGACAGTGCCCACTCCCTCAGCACTGACCCTCTGACAGTGCCCACTCCCTCAGCACTGACCCTCTGACAGTGCCCACTCCCTCAGCACTGACCCTCTGACAGTGCCCACTCCCTCAGCACTGACCCTCTGACAGTGCCCACTCCCTCAGCACTGACCCTCTGACAGTGCCCACTCCCTCAGCATTTACCCGCCAACAGTGCGGCACTCCCTCAGCACTGACCCTCCGACAGTGCCCACTCCCTCAGCACTGACCCTCCAACAGTGCCCACTCCCTCAGCACTGACCCTCCGACAGTGCCCACTCCCTCAGCACTGATCCTCCGACAGTGCCCTCCCCTCAGCACTGACCCTCCGACAGTGCCCACTCCCTCAGCACTGACCCTCCGACAGTGCCCACTCCCTCAGCACTGACCCTTCGACAGTACGGCACTCCCTCAGCACTGACCCTCTGACAGTGCCCACTCCCTCAGCACCGACCCTCCGACAGTGCCCACTCCCTCAGCACTGACCCTTCGACAGTGCCCACTCCCTCAGCACTGACCCTTCGACAGTGCCCACTCCCTCAGCACTGACCCTTCCACAGTGCCCACTCCCTCAGCACTGACCCTCCGACAGTGCCCACTCCCTCAGCACTGACCCTCCGACAAGTGCCCACTCCCTCAGCACTGACCCTCGGACAGTGCGGCACTCCCTCAGCACTGACCCTCCGACAGTGCGGCACTCCCTCAGCACTGGCCCTCCGACAGTGCGGCACTCCCTCAGCACTGACCCTCCGACAGTGCCCACTCCCTCAACACTGACCCTCCGACAGTGCCCACTCCCTCAGCACTGACCCTCCGACAGTGCGGCACTCCCTCAGCACTGACCCTCCGACAGTGCGGCACTCCCTCAGCACTGACCCTCCGACAGTGCCCACTCCCTCAGCACTGACCCTCCGACAGTGCCCACTCCCTCAGCACTGACCCTCCGACAGTGCCCACTCCCTCAGCACCGACCCTCCGACAGTGCCCACTCCCTCAGCACTGACCCTCCGACAGTGCCCACTCCCTCAGCACCGACCCTCCGACAGTGCCCACTCCCTCAGCACCGACCCTCCGACAGTGCCCACTCCCTCAGCACTGACCCTCCGACAGTGCGGCACTCCCTCAGCACTGACCCTCCGACAGTGCGGCACTCCCTCAGCACTGACCCTCCGACAGTGCCCACTCCCTCAGCACTGACCCTCCGACAGTGCCCACTCCCTCAGCACTGACCCTCCGACAGTGCCCACTCCCTCAGCACTGACCCTCCGACAGTGCCCACTCCCTCAGCACCGACCCTCCGACAGTGCCCACTCCCTCAGCACCGACCCTCCGACAGTGCCCACTCCCTCAGCACTGACCCTCCGACAGTGCCCACTCCCTCAGCACTGACCTTCTGACAGTGCGGCACTCCCTCAGCACTGACCCTTGGACAGTGCGGCACTCCCTCAGCACTGACCCACCGACAGTGCCCACTCCCTCAGCACTGATCCTCCGACAGTGCGGCACTCCCTCAGCACTGACCCACCGACAGTGCCCACTCCCTCAGCACTGATCCTCCACCCTGTGACAGCAGTAGAATACATTGAGGTGTGTGCCTGTTGTATTGCCTGCTGTGTGTGCTCGGTTCTGATCCTCTGTGTGATCTCTCCCCTGTACGTAGCGATGTGAGTATTGCCAGAAGCCTGGGGCGACTGTTGGATGCTGTCTGTCTTCCTGTCAGAGCAACTACCACTTCATGTGCGCCCGAGCCTGCAAGTGTGTCTTTGAAGAGGACAAGAAAGTCTACTGTCAACGCCACAAGGACTTAGTGGAAGGAAAGGTTCGTACCCCAGACAGATCACAGCTCAGTCACAAGAGACCAACTGCTGTCTGATATTGGGTATAGGAGAATTCACACTGTTTGCAGACCCCCGTCCTGTCACCGTGTGGGGGACTGACAGATCCCCGTCCCATCACCGTGTGGGGGGGGGAATCACAAACACAGACCCCTGTCCCATCACCATGTGGGGGAATCACAGATACAGACCCCCGTCCCGTCACCGTGTGGGGGAATCACAGACACAGACCCCCGTCCCGTCACCGTGTGGGGGAATCACAGACCCCCGTCCCGTCACCGTGTGGGGGACTGACAGATCCCCGTCCCGTCACCGTGTGGGGGGGGAATCACAAACACAGACCCCTGTCCCATCACCATGTGGGGAAATCACAGACACAGACCCCCGTCCTGTCACCGTGTGGGGGAATCACAGACCCCCGTCCCGTCACCGTGTGGTGGAATCACAGACACAGACCCCTGTCCCATCACCATGTGGGGGAATCACAGACACAGACCCCCGTCCCGTCACCGTGTGGGGGGGAATCACAGACACAGACCCCCGTCCCGTCACCGTGTGGGGAATCACAGACACAGACCCCTGTCCTGTCACCGTGTGGGGGAATCACAGACACAGACCCCCGTCCCGTCACCGTGTGGGGGGGGAATCACAAACACAGACCCCCGTCCCGTCACCGTGTGGGGGGGAATCACAAACACAGACCCCTGTCCCATCACCGTGTGGGGGAATCACAGACACAGACCCCCGTCCTGTCACCGTGTGGGGGACTGACAGATCCCCGTCCCGTCACCGTGTGGGGGGGGAATCACAAACACAGACCCCTGTCCCATCACCATGTGGGGGAATCACAGACACAGACCCCCGTCCCGTCACCGTGTGAGGGAATCACAGACACAGACCCCCGTCCTGTCACCGTGTGGGGGAATCACAGACACAGACCCCCGTCCTGTCACCGTGTGGGGGAATCACAGACACAGACCCCCGTCCTGTCACCGTGTGGGGGAATCACAGACACAGACCCCCGTCCCGTCACCGTGTGGGGGGGAATCACAGACACAGACCCCTGTCCCATCACCATGTGGGGAAATCACAGACACAGACCCCCGTCCTGTCACCGTGTGGGGGAATCACAGACCCCCGTCCCGTCACCGTGTGGGGGAATCACAGACACAGACCACCGTCCCATCACCATGTGGGGGAATCACAGACACAGACCCCCGTCCCGTCACCGTGTGGGGGGGGAATCACAAACACAGACCCCTGTCCCATCACCATGTGGGGAAATCACAGACACAGACCCCCGTCCCGTTACCGTGTGGGGGGGGACTCACAAACACAGACCCCTGTCCCATCACCATGTGGGGGAATCACAGACACAGACCCCCGTCCTGTCACCGTGTGGGGGAATCACAGACACAGACCCCCGTCCTGTCACCGTGTGGGGGAATCACAGACCCCCGTCCCGTCACCGTGTGGGGGACTGACAGATCCCCGTCCCGTCACCGTGTGGGGGGGGAATCACAAACACAGACCCCTGTCCCATCACCATGTGGGGAAATCACAGACACAGACCCCCGTCCTGTCACCGTGTGGGGGAATCACAGACCCCCGTCCCGTCACCGTGTGGGGGAATCACAGACACAGACCCCCGTCCTGTCACCGTGTGGGGGAATCACAGACACAGACCCCCGTCCCGTCACCGTGTGGGGGGGAATCACAGACACAGACCCCCGTCCCGTCACCGTGTGGGGGGGAATCACAGACACAGACCCCCGTCCCGTCACCGTGTGGGGGAATCACAGACACAGACCCCCGTCCCCTCACCGTGTGGGGGAATCACAGACACAGACCACCGTCCCCTCACCGTGTGGGGGAATCACAGACACAGACCCCCGTCCTGTCACCGTGTGGGGGAATCACAGACACAGACCCCCGTCCTGTCACCGTGTGGGGGTATCACAGACCCCCGTCCCGTCACCGTGTGGCGGAATCACAGACCCCCGTCCCGTCACCGTGTGGCAGAATCACAGACCCCCGTCCCGTCACCGTGTGGGGGAATCACAGACACAGACCCCCGTCCCGTCACCGTGTGGGGGAATCACAGACACAGACCCCCGTCCCCTCACCGTGTGGGGGAATCACAGACACAGACCCCCCGTCCTGTCACCGTGTGGGGGAATCACAGACACAGACCCCCGTCCTGTCACCGTGTGGGGGAATCACAGACACAGACCCCCGTCCCGTCACTGTGTGGGGGAATCACAGACACAGACCCCCGTCCCGTCACCGTGTGGGGGAATCACAGACCCCCGTCCCGTCACCGTGTGGGGGAATCACAGACACAGACCCCCGTCCTGTCACCGTGTGGGGGAGTCACAGACACAGACCCCCGTCCCGTCACCGTGTGGGGGAATCACAGACACAGACCCCCGTCCTGTCACCGTGTGGGGGAATCACAGACACAGACCCCCGTCCTGTCACCGTGTGGGTGAATCACAGACACAGATCCCCGTCCTGTCCCCGTGTGGGGGAATCACAGACACAGATCCCCGTCCCGTCACCGTGTGGGGGAATCACAGACACAGACCCACGTCCCGTCACCGTGTGGGGGAATCACAGACACAGACCCCCGTCCTGTCACCGTGTGGGGGGAATCACAGACACAGACCCCCATCCCGTCACCGTGTGGGGGGGAATCACAGACACAGACCCACGTCCCGTCACCGTGTGGGGGAATCACAGACACAGACCCCCATCCCGTCACCGTGTGGGGGGGAATCACAGACACAGACCCCCGTCCTGTCACCGTGTGGGGTCCTGTTTTCAGATGGATCCGACGTGCGATCTGCCTGGTGTCAGGGTGATTGCTGAGAGATTGTTGGATGTTTTTGGTTTGATGTTTGCTGTGAATTCCCCGTGCATCAGTTTCCATAGTAACTGCTGCCTTCTCCCCAGACTGTTTTGGAAGACGGCTTCGAGGTAATGCGAAGGACATTTGTTGATTTTGAAGGGATCACCTTACGTCGGAAATTTCTCACAGGACTGGAACCTGAAAACGTCAACATGATAATTGGTGAGTTGGTATTGTGCCCTGGAGCCTACCCGCTGCTGGGCTCCCACCCCATGTCTCTCTCTCTCTCTCCATCCCCCCTCTCGTGTGCTCTCTCTCTCCCCCACACCCCCTCCGCTCTCTCTCTCTCTGCCCCTCCCCCTTCTGCATGTGTTCTCTCTCTCTTCCCCCCCTCCCTCACGCGCACGTGCTCTCTCTCTCTCTCTCTCTCTCTCTCCCTGTCTCCCCCTCTCACACCCTCTCTCTGTCCTTCTCCCCCCAAGCACTCTCTCCTCTCTCTCTCGCGCGTGCGCTGTCTCTCTCTCTCTCTGTCTTTCTCTCCCCCCCTCTCTTTCTCCCCCTACACACTCTCTCTCTCTCTCCCCCTCTGTCTTTCTCCCCATCCACACCCTCTCTCTCTCTCTCCCTCTCTGTCTCTCTCTCCCCCTCTCTGTCTCTCTCCCCCTCTGTCTTTCTCCCCCATCCACCCCCTCTCTCTCTCTCTCCCTCCCCCTCCCCCAATCTTTCTTCCGCTCCCTCTCTTCCTCTCTCTCTTTTTCACTCTTTTCCCGATGCTTTTTTCTCTCTCTGTCTCTCTCTCTCCCTCTCTGTCTCTCTCCCTTTCTTTCTCTCTCCCTTTCTTTCTCTCTCTCTCTCCCTCTCTGTCTCTCTCTCCCTCTCTGTCTCTCTCTCCCTCTCTGTCTCTCTCCCTTTCTTTCTCTCCCTCCCTCTCTGTGTCTCTCTCCCTCTCTGACTCTCTCCCTCTCTGTCTCTCTCTCGCGCTCTCTCTCTCTCCCTCCCTCCCTCTCTCTCTCTCTCTCTCTCCCTTTCTGTTTCTCTCCATGCTGACAGCAAGCACAATAGGACACGTTCAAGTTATTGTGGGTTTTACATTATCTGAGCTAATTCAGCTTTGCTGATAGAAACATCCCTTTACTCTCTTAAAACTCAACACTATCCCCCCATCAAACACTCCCAGGGACAGGGACAGCACGGGGTTAGATACAGAGTAAAGCTCCCTCTACACTGTCCCCCCATCAAACACTCCCAGGGACAGGTCCAGCACGGGGTTAGATACAGAGTAAAGCTCCCTCTACACTGTCTCGATCACCCATTCTCAGGGGCAGAGATGATGTGAAGCTCCCTCTAGTGTCGAACCTGGATATTGCTGCACAAAGGCAGAGATGTTCTGAAGATTCCCAGCCCAGCAGTATCAGGGTACACACACAAGAATGCCATGTTCCTCACCAGTCGGACCACTGACCTGGCAGAGTAGGAGTGTGCTTATCTTAATTTAGCTTAAATTCTCAATTTGCCGTGGTGTTTGTTCCTGTGCTGTTACTTGGTGTGATGTGTTCTGATGTTTGCTGTTCTTGTGTGGATCACGATCTGTTCTAGGGACATAATAACCTTGTGTAATGTCACCCAAGCTGTCTTTCATAAACCTCGGCTGATTCCTTCCTGGCTGCTGGTTTAGATTAAATTAAATGAATATTGTCCGGAATTGCACCCTGCTCCCAGGGGGACAGCTGCCCTGAAAATGCCCATGACCTTGACTCAAGTCCTGTCAGTATGGGAATCTGCCACCTTTCCCCAGACTGTCACTCCAGAGACACAGCTTTTGGATCTGCAAGGGTCATCCCTGGCTCAGCAGATTGGTGCTCACGTCCAGTGTCCAATCACCTCTCCCTCTGCCTCACCCTCAGGGTCAGAGAGGCACGTTCCCAATTGTACCTCACGACACCCGTCTCTGTACCACCTGGGACTGGTACTTCTCCTCACCCCCTGTCCCACTAGATCTCATTATAATACCCGGTCAGGTATTTCAGTTCTGTCTCACCTTCTCTCTCTCTCTCTCTCTGTTCAGGGTCCATGACCATTGATAGCTTAGGAATTCTCACAGAATTGTCAGAATGTGAAGGACATATCTTCCCCGTTGGTTATCAGTAAGTATGCTGTTTCTTATGGGCGTGTTGAGTTCATGAAAGTGCTGACTGTCACTGGGATACAGTTCCTGAAGGAGCTGTCTCTCACTGGGACACAGTTCCTGAAGGGGCTGTCTCTCACTGGGATACAGTTCCTGAAGGGGCTGTCTCTCACTGGGACACAGTTCCTGAAGGGGCTGTCTCTCACTGGGATACAGTTCCTGAAGGAGCTGTCTCTCACTGGGATACAGTTCCTGAAGGGGCTGTCTCTCACTGGGATACAGTTCCTGAAGGTGCTGTCTCTCACTGGGATACAGTTCCTGAAGGGGCTGTCTCTCACTGGGATACAGTTCCTGAAGGGGCTGTCTCTCACTGGGATACAGTTCCTGAAGGGGCTGTCTCTCACCGGGATACAGTTCCTGAAGGGGTTGTCTCTCACTGGGATACAGTTCCTGAAGGAGCTGTCTCTCACTGGGATACAGTTCCGGAAGGGGCTGACTCTCACCGGGATACAGTTCCTGAAGGGGCTGACTCTCACCGGGATACAGTTCCTGAAGGGGCTGTCTCTCATTGGGATACAGTTCCTGAAGGGGCTGTCTCTCACTGGGATACAGTTCCTGAAGGGGTTGACTCTCACTGGGATACAGTTCCTGAAGGTGCTGACTCTCACCGGGATACAGTTCCTGAAGGAGCTGTCTCTCACTGGGATACAGAACCTGAAGGGGCTGTCTCTCACTGGGATACAGTTCCTGAAGGGGCTGTCTCTCACTGGGATACAGTTCCTGAAGGGGCTGTCTCTCACTGGGATACAGTTCCTGAAGGGGCTGTCTCTCACCGGGATACAGTTCCTGAAGGGGTTGTCTCTCACTGGGATACAGTTCCTGAAGGAGCTGTCTCTCACTGGGATACAGTTCCGGAAGGGGCTGACTCTCACCGGGATACAGTTCCTGAAGGGGCTGACTCTCACCGGGATACAGTTCCTGAAGGGGCTGTCTCTCATTGGGATACAGTTCCTGAAGGGGCTGTCTCTCACTGGGATACAGTTCCTGAAGGGGTTGACTCTCACTGGGATACAGTTCCTGAAGGTGCTGACTCTCACCGGGATACAGTTCCTGAAGGAGCTGTCTCTCACTGGGATACAGAACCTGAAGGGGCTGTCTCTCACTGAGATACAGTTCCTGAAGGTGCTGTCTCTCACTGGGATACAGTTCCTGAAGGGGCTGACTCTCACTGGGATACAGTTCCTGAAGGGGCTGACTCTCACTGGGATACAGTTCCCGAAGGGACTGACTCTCACTGGGATACAGTTCCCGAAGGGACTGACTCTCACTGGGATACAGTTCCTGAAGGGGCTGTCTCTCACTGGGATACAGTTCCAGAAGGTGCTGACTCTCACTGGGATACAGTTCCTGAAGGGGCTGTCTCTCACTGGGACACAGTTCCTGAAGGGGCTGTCTCTCACTGGGATACAGTTCCTGAAGGGGCTGACTCTCACTGGGATACAGTTCCTGAAGGGGCTGTCTCTCACTGGGATACAGTTCCAGAAGGTGCTGACTCTCACTGGGATACAGTTCCTGAAGGGGCTGTCTCTCACTGGGACACAGTTCCAGAAGGTGCTGACTCTCACTGGGATACAGTTCCTGAAGGGGCTGACTCTCACTGGGATACAGTTCCTGAAGGGGCTGACTCTCACTGGGATACAGTTCCTGAAGGGGCTGTCTCTCACTGGGATACAGTTCCTGAAGGGGCTGTCTCTCACAGGGATACAGTTCCTGAAGGGGCTGTCTCTCACCGGGATACAGTTCCTGAAGGGGCGGTCTCTCACCGGGATACAGTTCCTGAAGGGGCTGTCTCTCACCGGGATACAGTTCCTGAAGGGGCTGACTCTCACCGGGATACAGTTCCTGAAGGGGCTGTCTCTCACCGGGATACACTTCCTGAAGGGGCTGTCTCTCACCGGGATACAGTTCCTGAAGGGGCTGTCTCTCACTGGGATACAGTTCCTGAAGGAGCTGTCTCTCACTGGGATACAGAACCTGAAGGGGCTGTCTCTCACTGGGATACAGTTCCTGAAGGAGCTGTCTCTCACTGGGATACAGAACCTGAAGGGGCTGTCTCTCACTGGGATACAGTTCCTGAAGGGGTTGTCTCTCACTGGGATACAGTTCCTGAAGGAGCTGTCTCTCACTGGGATACAGTTCCTGAAGGGGCTGTCTCTCACTGGGATACAGTTCCTGAAGGGGCTGTCTCTCACTGGGATACAGTTCCTGAAGGTGCTGACTCTCACTGGGATACAGTTCTTGAAGGGGCTGACTCTCACTGGGATACAGTTCCTGAAGGAGCTGTCTCTCACTGGGATACAGAACCTGAAGGGGCTGTCTCTCACTGGGATACAGTTCTTGAAGGGGCTGTCTCTCACTGGGATACAGAACCTGAAGGGGCTGTCTCTCACTGGGATACAGTTCCTGAAGGGGCTGTCTCTCACTGGGATACAGTTCCTGAAGGTGCTGTCTCTCACTGGGATACAGTTCCTGAAGGGGCTGTCTCTCACTGGGATACAGTTCCTGAAGGGGCTGTCTCTCACTGGGATACAGTTCCTGAAGGGGCTGTCTCTCACTGGGATACAGTTCCTGAAGGTGCTGACTCTCACTGGGATACAGTTCCTGAAGGGGCTGTCTCTCACTGGGATACAGTTCCTGAAGGGGCTGTCTCTCACTGGGATACAGTTCCTGAAGGAGCTGTCTCTCACTGGGATATGAAGGGGCTGTCTCTCACTGGGATACAGTTCCTGAAGGGGCTGTCTCTCACTGGGATACAGTTCCTGAAGGGGCTGTCTCTCACTGGGATACAGTTCCTGAAGGGGCTGTCTCTCACTGGGATACAGTTCCTGAAGGGGCTGTCTTTCACTGGGATACAGTTCCTGAAGGGGCTGTCTCTCACTGGGATACAGTTCCTGAAGGTGCTGACTCTCACTGGGATACAGTTCTTGAAGGGGCTGTCTCTCACTGGGATACAGAACCTGAAGGGGCTGTCTCTCACTGGGATACAGTTCCTGAAGGGGCTGTCTTTCACTGGGATACAGTTCCTGAAGGTGCTGTCTCTCACTGGGATACAGTTCCTGAAGGGGCTGTCTCTCACTGGGATACAGTTCCTGAAGGGGCTGACTCTCACTGGGTTACAGTTCCTGAAGGGGCTGACTCTCACTGGGATACAGTTCCTGAAGGGGCTGTCTCTCACCGGGATACAGTTCCTGAAGGGGCTGACTCTCACTGGGATACAGTTCCTGAAGGGGCTGACTCTCACTGGGACACAGTTCCTGAAGGGGCTGACTCTCACTGGGATACAGTTCCTGAAGGGGCTGTCTCTCACTGGGATACAGTTCCTGAAGGGGCTGTCTCTCACTGGGACACAGTTCCTGAAGGGGCTGACTCTCACTGGGACACAGTTCCTGAAGGGGCTGACTCTCACTGGGAAATGGGCTGCTATTCCAAAGTTGCTTCTCCCCCTGTCTCCGTCCAACCCTGCTTGAAAACTGTCCTTTTGTCCAGATTCTGCTCTGACCCTCCTGTGGGATGTTCAGTTGTATGAAATGGGCTCTATAAATATTTGTTTGCTCCGTTGTTGTACTGCTCAGATGTTCCCGTGTGTACTGGAGCACGTTCAATGCCAGGCGGAAATGTGTCTATCGATGTAAGATCATGGAATACCATCCACCCGCCTCCGAAACTGATCTCAACAGTCTGGACCAGGGCACCAACCACACGATTGTTCATAGCCCCAGCACGACAGGTACATGGCTATGGGGTATCTGTTATTCTGTATATAAACCCCCCCCCGAACCCCTCGATTAGATTCCAGTCTGTAACTCCCTCCCGGGGTATCTGTTATTCTGTATATAAACCACCACGAACCTCGATTAGATTCCAGTCTGTATCTCCCTCCCCAGGGTATCTGTTATTCTGTATATAAACCCCAACCCGAACCCCTCGATTAGATTCCAGTCTGTAACTCCCTCCCGGGGTATCTGTTATTCTGTATATAAACACCCCCCGAACCCCTCAATTAGATTCCAGTCTGTAACTCCCTCCCCGGGGTATCTGTTATTCTGTATATAAACCACCCCGAACCCCTCGATTAGATTCCAGTCTGTAACTCCCTCCCGGGGTATCTGTTATTCTGTATATAAACCACCACGAACCTCGATTAGATTCCAGTCTGTATCTCCCTCCCCAGGGTATCTGTTATTCTGTATATAAACCCCAACCCGAACCCCTCGATTAGATTCCAGTCTGTAACTCCCTCCCGGGGTATCTGTTATTCTGTATATAAACACCCCCCGAACCCCTCAATTAGATTCCAGTCTGTAACTCCCTCCCGGGGTATCTGTTATTCTGTATATAAACCACCCCGAACCTCTTGATTAGATTCCAGTCTGTAACTCCCTCCCGGGGTATCTGTTATTCTGTATATAAACCACCCTGAACTCATCAATTAGATTCCAGTCTGTAACTCCCTCCTGGGTATCTGTTATTCTGTATATAAACCACCCTGAACCTCTCGATTAGATTCCAGTTTGTAACTCCCTCCCGGGGTATCTGTTATTCTGTATATAAACCACCCCGAACCCCTCGATTAGATTCCAGTCTGTAACTCCCTCCTGGGGTATCTGTTATTCTGTATATAAACCACTCCGAACCCCTCGATTAGATTCCAGTCTGTAACTCCCTCCCCGGGGTATCTGTTATTCTGTATATAAACCACTCCGAACCCCTCGATTAGATTCCAGTCTGTAACTCCCTCCCGGGTTATTTGTTATTCTGTATATAAACCACCCCGAACCTCTTGATTAGATTCCAGTGTGTAACTCCCTCCCGGGGTATTTGTTATTCTGTATATAAACCACTCCGAACCCCTCGATTAGATTCCAGTCTGTAACTCCCTCCCGGGGTATTTGTTATTCTGTATATAAACCACCCCGAACCTCTTGATTATATTCCAGTCTGTAACTCCCTCCCGGGGTATCTGTTATTCTATATATAAACCACCCCGAACCCCTCGATTAGATTCCAGTCTGGAACCCCCTCCCGGGGTATCTGTTATTCTGTATATAAACCACCCTGAACCCCTCGATTAGATTCCAGTCTGTAACTCCCTCCTGGGTATCTGTTATTCTGGATATAAACCACCCCCCCCCCCCCCCCCCCCCCCCGAACCCCTGAAGCGATTGGAGCTCTCGGAGACCTCGGGAATATTTTGCAGCCCCGGGTTTGAATCCCGTCACTGCAGACGGTGGAATTTGCGTTCGATAAAAATCTGGAATTGAGAACCTAAAGATGACGGTGAATCTGTTGCCGATTGTTGGAAAACCCCCATCTGGGTCACTAATGTCCTTCAGGGAAGGAAACCGACCCTCCTTCCCTGGTCTAGGCCCACGCGTGACTCCAGACCCACAGCAATGGGGTGGGCTCCCAACTGCCCACTGGGGCAATTAGGGATGGGGCAGTAAATACTGGGGCTAGCCAGAGGCACCCTCATCCTGGGAATCAATTAAAAGAAACGCACATCTTCTGATTAAATAAATCATGCAGAAAATCGAAAGGTCAGTCGTGGAATCCTACAGCACAGGGTCAGGCCCTTCGGCCCAAACTGGTTCATGCTGACCAAAGTGTCCGTCCACACTAACCCCATTACCCTGCAGTTGGCCCTTATCCTGCTAAACTTTTCCTCTCCATGTATTTGTCCAGGTGCCTTTTATATGTTGCTCATGTACCCACCTCACCCTCTTCCACTGGCAGCTCGTTTCTCATGAATGCCAACCTCTGCATTAAAAAAATTGTTGCCCCTCAGGTTCACTTGAATTCTTTCCCCTCTAACCTTAAACTGATGCCCTCTCGTCCTCGGATTCCCCAGCCCTGGGAAAAAGACTGGGAGGGCAGTTCACCCTGTCGAGGCCTGTCATCATCTTGTACACTTCGAACATAAGGGCTAGAATCAGGAGTAGGCCACTCAGCCCTTCGAGCCTGTTCCGCCATTCACTAAGACCATGACTAATCTTCTTGTGTCCTCAGCTCCACGTACCCGCCCTCTCACTGAATTCCTTCATGGTTCAAAAATATCTCTCTTAGCTTTAAAAACATTTACTGAAGTAGCATCAACGACTTCACCGGGCAGAGAATTCCAGAGATTCCCAACCCTCTGGGTGAGAAACTTCCTTCTCAATTCAGCCCTCAATCCGTTCCCCCTAATCTTGAGGCTACGCCCTCTTATCCTAGTTCCACCCAACACTGGGAACATCCTCTCTACCTCTGTCAAATTGATTCTTCCTTCATTTTATATCTTTCTATAAGATCCCACTGCATTTTCTAAATTCCAATAAATATAATCCCAGTCAACTCAGCCTCTCCTCACAAGCCAACCCCCTCAACTCTGGAACCAACCCAGTGAACCCCCACTGCACCCCGTCCAGTGCCAGGACATCCTTTCTCAAGGAAGGAGACCACAGTTGCATGCAGTAAGATGCCCCCCTCTCTCTGGTACGCTCCAAAGAAAACAATCCCAGCTTATCAAATCATAGAATCCCTACAGTGTGGCAACAGGCCCTTCGGCCCAACAACGTCAGACCAACCCTAAACTGCACATCCCTGGGCACTATGGGACAATTTCCCATGGCCAATCCACCCTAACCTGCACATCCCTGGGCACTATGGGACAATTTCCCATGGCCAATCCACCCTAACCCACACATCCCTGGACACTATGGGACAATTTCCCATGGCCAATCCACCCTAACCTGCACATCCCTGGGCACTATGGGACAATTTCCCATGGCCAATCCACCCTAACCCACACATCCCTGGACACTATGGGACAATTTCCCATGGCCAATCCACCCTAACCCACACATCCCTGGACACTATGGGACAATTTCCCATGGCCAATCCACCCTAACCTGCACATCCCTGGGCACTATGGGACAATTTCCCATGGCCAATCCACCCTAACCTGCACATCCCTGGGCACTATGGGACAGTTTCCCATGGCCAATCCACCCTAACCTGCACATCCCTGAACACTATGGGACAATTTCCCATGGCCAATCCACCCTAACCCACACATCCCTGGACACTATGGGACAATTTCCGATGGCCAATCCACCCTAACCTGCACATCCCTGGACACTATGGGACAATTTCCCATGGCCAATCCACCCTAACCTGCACATCCCTGGGCACTATGGGACAATTTCCCATGGCCAATCCACCCTAACCTGCACTTCCCTGGGACATTATGGGACAATTTCCCATGGCCAATCCACCCTAACCTGCACATTCCTGGACACTATGGGACAATTTCCCACGGCCAACCCACCCTAACCTGTACATCCCTGGGCACTATGGGACAATTTCCCACGGCCAATCCATCCTAACCTGCACATCCCTGGGCACTATGGGACAATTTCCCATGGCCAATCCACCCTAACCTGCACATCCCTGGGCACTATGGGACAATTTCCCATGGCCAATCCATCCTAACCTGCACATCCCTGGGCACTATGGGACAATTTCCCATGGCCAATCCACCCTAACCTGCACATCACTGGGCACTATGGGACAATTTCCCACGGCCAATCCACCCTAACCTGCACATCCCTGGGCACTATGGGACAATTTCCCACGGCCAACCCACCCTAACCTGCACATCCCTGGGCACTATGGGACAATTTCCCACGGCCAATCCATCCTAACCTGCACATCGCTGGGCACTATGGGACAATTTCCCATGGCCAATCCACCCTAATCTGCACATCCCTGGGCACTATGGGACAATTTCCCATGGCCAATCCACCCTAACCTGCACATCCCTGGGCACTATGGGACAATTTCCCACGGCCAACCCACCCTAACCTGTACATCCCTGGGCACTATGGGACAATTTCCCATGGCCAATCCACCCTAACCTGCACATTCCTGGGCACTATGGGACAATTTCCCACGGCCAATCCACCCTAACCTGCACATCCCTGGGCACTATGGGACAATTTCCCACGGCCAACCCACCCTAACCTGTACATCCCTGGGCACTATGGGACAATTTCCCACGGCCAATCCATCCTAACCTGCACATCGCTGGGCACTATGGGACAATTTCCCATGGCCAATCCACCCTAACCTGCACATTCCTGGACACTATGGGACAATTTCCCATGGCCAACCCACCCTAACCTGCACATCCCTGGACACTATGGGACAATTTCCCACGGCCAATCCACCCTAACCTGCACATCCCTGGGCACTATGGGACAGTTTCCTATGGCCAATCCACCCTAACCTGCACATCCCTGGACACTATGGGACAATTTCCCATGGCCAATCCACCCTAACCCACACATCCCTGGACACTATGGGACAATTTCCGATGGCCAATCCACCCTAACCTGCACATCCCTGGACACTATGGGACAATTTCCCATGGCCAATCCACCCTAACCTGCACATCCCTGGGACATTATGGGACAATATCCCATGGCCAGTCCACCCTAACCTACACATCCCTGGGCACTATGGGACAATTTCCCATGGCCAATCCACCCTAACCTGCACTTCCCTGGGACATTATGGGACAATTTCCCATGGCCAATCCACCCTAACCTGCACATGCCTGGACACTATGGGACAATTTCCCACGGCCAACCCACCCTAACCTGTACATCCCTGGGCACTATGGGACAATTTCCCACGGCCAATCCATCCTAACCTGCACATCCCTGGGCACTATGGGACAATTTCCCATGGCCAATCCACCCTAACCTGCACATTCCTGGACACTATGGGACAATTTCCCACGGCCAATCCACCCTAACCTGCACATCCCTGGGCACTATGGGACAATTTCCCACGGCCAACCCACCCTAACCTGCACATCCCTGGGCACTATGGGACAATTTCCCACGGCCAATCCATCCTAACCTGCACATCGCTGGGCACTATGGGACAATTTCCCATGGCCAATCCACCCTAATCTGCACATCCCTGGGCACTATGGGACAATTTCCCATGGCCAATCCACCCTAACCTGCACATCCCTGGGCACTATGGGACAATTTCCCACGGCCAACCCACCCTAACCTGTACATCCCTGGGCACTATGGGACAATTTCCCATGGCCAATCCACCCTAACCTGCACATTCCTGGGCACTATGGGACAATTTCCCACGGCCAATCCACCCTAACCTGCACATCCCTGGGCACTATGGGACAATTTCCCACGGCCAACCCACCCTAACCTGTACATCCCTGGGCACTATGGGACAATTTCCCACGGCCAATCCATCCTAACCTGCACATCCCTGGGCACTATGGGACAATTTCCCATGGCCAATCCACCCTAACCTGCACATTCCTGGACACTATGGGACAATTTCCCATGGCCAACCCACCCTAACCTGCACATCCCTGGACACTATGGGACAATTTCCCACGGCCAATCCACCCTAACCTGCACATCCCTGGGCACTATGGGACAGTTTCCCATGGCCAATCCACCCTAACCTGCACATCCCTGGACACTATGGGACAATTTCCCATGGCCAATCCACCCTAACCCACACATCCTGGACACTATGGGACAATTTCCCATGGCCAATCCACCCTAACCTGCACATCCCTGGACACTATGGGACAATTTCCCATGGCCAATCCACCCTAACCTGCACATCCTGGGACATTATGGGACAATATCCCATGGCCAGTCCACCCTACCTACACATCCCTGGGCACTATGGGACAATTTCCCATGGCCAATCCACCCTAACCTGCACTTCCCTGGGACATTATGGGACAATTTCCCATGGCCAATCCACCCTAACCTGCACATGCCTGGACACTATGGGACAATTTCCCACGGCCAACCCACCCTAACCTGTACATCGCTGGGCACTATGGGACAATTTCCCACGGCCAATCCATCCTAACCTGCACATCCCTGGGCACTATGGGACAATTTCCCATGGCCAATCCACCCCTAATCTGCACATCCCTGGGCACTATGGGACAATTTTCCATGGCCAACCCACCCTAACCTGCCCATCCCTGGACATTATGGGACAATTTCCCATGGCCAATCCACCCTAACCTGCACATCCCTGGGCACTATGGGACAATTTCCCACGGCCAATCCACCCTAACCTGCACATCCCTGGGCACTATGGGACAGTATAGCATGGACATGTCTAACCTCCTCCCTGTAAGTCCTGGCAATATCCTTGTAAATGCCTTCTGCACTCTTTCCAGTTTAATAACATGAATGACATCCAGCCCATCGAGTGAGTCAAAAGTTTCAGGGCATCTGTGGGGAGGGGTCAGGGGGGAATGTTCTAACTGTGAGTGGAGCTGACCACTGATTGTTTCTGCTGCTGCATATTGTCTGGTGTGACCTCAGGCCCATTTGTCTCTGCTTCCTCCAGAGGTGAACGATGCCATGGACCCCGCTGGCAAGGGGCAGGAGGAGCAGCCGCATTCGCCTGAGGGTCAGAAAGCCAGGCCCCTGCCCCCTCCCCGGCCATTCCCCTCCAGCCGCATCAAGACGCCCAGCTACCCCTCTGGCTGCAGGTGGTCATCGGGTGGATCGCGACCCCTGCCCTCTCCGGGTGAGTCCCCTGAGCCGCGTCACCTGGTTATGATTGGACAGACCAATCAGCCACTTGACGTCTGCCAAAGGTCCCTCTGTGTTTTAAAGACAGTGTTTGCCCCCACCAAGGGCAAGAACAAAGCAGCAGTGTAAACATCGCCCACACTGAGGTTCAGTGATTGGATTTACAAAGAGATCTTGTCCTTTCCCCAGGTTCTGAAAGCACACCTGCCTTCCCCAGTTCGATCACAACTGAAAACACAGACAGTAACCCTTTTCAATGTCTCTTAGTCAATCACATCGAACACCCATGGATTCACTTAACCTTTCCCAAAGGATTCCAGCATTTTCCCTCTGACTAAATTTCCCCTCTCCCTCACCTTCCCTCTCTCAAACAGTGGACTTACATCTTTTCTCATTCACTCCTGGGATGCATATGTCACTGGCTGGGGCCCAGTATTTATCACCCCGTCCCTAGTTGCCCCCCCTTGAGAAGGTGGGGGTGAGCTGCCTCCCTGACCCACTGCAGTCCATGTGCTGGAGGGTAGACCCACAATGTCCCTGAGGGAAGGAATCCCAGGATTCTGACCCAGGAAGGAACGGCCGATAGATTTCCAAGTCGGGACGGTGAGGGGCTCGGAGGGGAACTTGCGGGGGGGGGGGGGGGGGGGGGGGGTGGGAGGGGGGACTGGTACACACTGCAGTTACTGAGGGTCGGTGGAGGGGGGGAGGGGATGGTACACACTGCAGTTTACTGAGGGTCGGTGGGGGGGAGGGAGAGGGGATGGTACACACTGCATAGTTACTGAGGGTCGGTTGGAGGGGGGGAGGGGATGGTACACACTGCAGTTACTGAGGGTCGGTGGGGGGGGAGGGAGGGGATGGTACACACTGCAGTTACTGAGGGTCGGTGGTGGGGGGGGGGGGGGAATGGTACACACTGCTGTTACTGAGGGTCGGTGGGGGGGAGGGAGGGGATGGTACACACTGCAGTTACTGAGGGTCGGTGGGGGGGGATGGTACACACTTGCAGTTACTGAGGGTCGGTGGGGGGGGGGATGGTACACACTGCAGTTACTGAGGGTCGGGTGGGGGGGGAGGGGATGGTACACACTGCAGTTACTGAGGGTCGGGTGGGGGGGAGGGAGGGGTGGTACACACTGCAGTTACTGAGGGTCGGTGGCGGGGGAGGGAGGGGATGGTACACACTGCAGTTACTGAGGGTCTGGTGTGGGGGGAGGGAGGGTGATGGTACACACTGCAGTTACTGAGGGTCGGTGGGGGGGGAGGGGAGGGGATGGTACACACTGCTGTTACTGAGGGTCGGTGGGGGGAGGGATGGGGATGGTACACACTGCAGTTACTGAGGGTCGGTGGGGGGAGGGAGGGATGGTACACACTGCAGTTACTGAGGGTCGGTGGGGGGAGGGAGGGGATGTACACACTGCAGTTACTGAGGGGTCGGTGGGGGGGGGGAGGGGATGGTACACACTGCAGTTACTGAGGGTCGGTGGGGGGGAGGGAGGGGATGGGTACACACTGCTGTTACTGAGGGTCGGTGGGGGGGGAGGGAGGGGATGGTACACACTGCAGTTACTGGTGGGTCGGTGGGGGGGAGGGAGGGGATGGTACACACTGCAGTTACTGAGGGTCGGTGGGGGGGAGGGAGGGGATGGTACACACACTGCAGTTACCTGAGGGTCGGTGGCGGGGGGAGGGAGGGGATGGTACACACTGCAGTTACTGAGGGTCAGTGGGAGGGGGGGGAGGGGATGGTACACACTGCTGTTACTGAGGGTCGGTGTGGGGGGGGGAGGGGATGGTACACACTGCAGTTACTGAGGGTCGGATGTGGGGGGAGAGGAGGGGGTGGTACACACCTGCAGTTACTGAGGGTCGGTGGGGGAGGGAGGGTGAGGGAGGGGATGGTACACACTGCAGTTACTGAGGGTCGGGGGGGGAGGGGGGGGGAGGGAGGGGATGGTACACACTGCTGTTACTGAGGGTCGGTGGGGGGAGGGAGGGGGATGGTACACACTGCAGTTACTGAGGGGTCGGTGGGGGGGAGGGAGGGAGGATGGTACACACTGCAGTTACTGAGGGTCAGGTGGGGGGGGAGGGAGGGGATGGTGGTACACACTGCAGTACTGAGCGTCGGTGGGGGGGGGAGGGAGGGGATGGTACACACTGCTGTTACTGAGCGTCGGTGGTGGAGGGAGGGAGGGAGATGTTTTGTGGGTGTGGGGGTGCTGCTTTGTCCCTGGATGGTGTTGGGCTTCTCGAGTGTTGTTGGAGCTTGCCCCCACCACCCTCCTGTTTATCTCTCCCCAACACCACATCTTGCTATCCCTTTCCCCCTCCTGTTTGTATCAGTGGATATAAATGGTCCTCTCTGCTCGGACCGACACGTTACAACAGGGTGCTTCCTGTCAGAATTTCTGACTGCGATTATGCGACACTTAGAAATGTGGGAACAGATAACAGACGTCAGAAGGGTGGGGACAGAGCAGTGAAATAATCAGACACCCAGCGAATGAACTTGGGCGAGGTATGACTTGATGTTTTTCTACTGGAACAGGAGAGAGATTTCCTTCCAAACGATCCCAAGTTAAAGTTGCTGTGGGGTGCAGTGAGACATGGAGGTGTCTGTCCACAAATCTCTCAGTGAGACATGGAGGTGTCTGTCCACAAATCTCTCAGTGAGACATGGAGGTGTCTGTCCACAAATCTCTCAGTGAGACATGGAGGTGTCTGTCCACAAATCTCTCAGTGAGACATGGAGGTGTCTGTCCACAAATCTCTCAGTGAGACATGGAGGTGTCTGTCCACAAATCTCTCAGTGAGACATGGAGGTGTCTGTCACAAATCTCTCAGTGAGACATGGAGGTGTCTGTCCACAAATCTCTCAGTGAGACATGGCCATTGAGAAGGCTTTAAATAAAACAGGATCTGACTCTTTCATCGGTGAGGCAAAACATGTGCAGCACCGTGTACAGTTCCTGTCTCCGTATCCCTCAGTCAGACCCCACACTCGGAGCACCGTGCACAAGTTCCAGTCTCCGTATCCCTCAGTTAGACCCACACTCGGAGCACCGTGCACAGTTCCAGTCTCTGTATCCCTCAGTTAGACCCACACTCGGAGCACCGTGCACAGTTCCAGTCTCTGTATCCCTCAGTTAGACCCACACTCGGAGCACCGTGCACAGTTCCAGTCTCCGTATCCCTCAGTTAGACCCCACACTCGGAGCACCGTGTACAGTTCCAGTCTCTGTATCCCTAAGTTAGACCACACTCGGAGCACCGTGCACAGTTCCAGTCTCCGTATCCGTCAGTCAGACCCACACTCGGAGCACCGTGCACAGTTCCAGTCTCCGTATCCCTCAGTTAGACCCACACTCGGAGCACTGTGCACAGTTCCAGTCTCTGTATCCCTCAGTCAGACCCACACTCGGAGCACCGTGCACAGTTCCAGTCTCTGTATCCCTCAGTTAGACCCACACTCGGAGCACCGTGCACAGTTCCAGTCTCTGTATCCCTCAGTCAGACCCACACTCGGAGCACCGTGCACAGTTCCAGTCTCTGTATCCCTTAGTCAGACCCACACTCGGGAGCACTGTGCACAGATCCAGTCTCTGTATCCTCAGTCAGACCCACACTCGGAGCACCGTGCACAGTTCCAGTCTCCGTATCCGTCAGTCAGACCCACACTCGGAGCACCGTGCACAGTTCCAGTCTCTGTATCCCTCAGTCAGACCCACACTCGGAGCACCGTGCACAGTTCCAGTCTCTGTATCCCTCAGTTAGACCCACACTCGGAGCACCGTGCACAGTTCCAGTCTCTGTATCCCTCAGTCAGACCCACACTCGGAGCACCGTGCACAGTTTCCAGTCTCCGTATCCCTCAGTTAGACCCACACTCGGGAGCACCGTGCACAGTTCCAGTCTCCGTATCCCTCAGTCAGACCCACACTCGGAGCACCGTGCACAGTTCCAGTCTCCGTATCCCTCAGTCAGACCCACACTCGGAGCACCGTGCACAGTTCCAGTCTCTGTATCCCTCAGTTACACCACACCTCGGAGCACCGTGCACAGTTCTGATCTTATGAAAGGTCTACCTGGTGACTTATGATTGTGTAAGATTTTCCCAGATATGAGAGTTTGACACCGAACAGACTGGGGGCTGGTTTCTTTTGAGAAGGGGTGACCTGATTGGGGGGTCCACTTGTGAGTCAGACCGGAATGGGGTTGGGGGGGGTCTATCGATTGTGGGGAGCCCCGAGTCAATCTGGTGGGGGGGGGGGGATTGATCGGAGATGTCGCTGGTCTGACGGAGTTGTTGGTTTTGTGTGTGTTCCAGGGAGCCCGGCGTCTGTGTCCCATCACATCCTGACGGTCAGTGACCCCGCCATCTCTCCCCAGCCGCCGCTCTGTCGTTCCCAGACGCCACAGCCTGATAGCCCACCACATGGTACCCAGGGGATGGTCACCTCCCCTCCCCGGCCTGCCCGGACTCCAGCCCCCCTGGTCAGGACCAAGGACGGAGCCCCCTCCCTGCCCCATCGGGACGCCGCAGAGCGGAAGACTGAGGGGGTGTGCACCCGCCCGCGGGTGGCACCCACGCTCCCCGGGGCCGAGCAGCGGAACGGGCTGGAGAGAGAGCCCCTGGGCGAGCCGAGGGAGGGGTCCGGCTCCAGGCGGGCACTGCCCGGGGATGCTGGGCGGCAGCAGCACAGCAGCACCCTGGGGCCCAAGATCCTGGAGACTCTCGGGCAGTTCGGCGTGCGGAGGGTGGAAGCACCCGGGCAGAGGAGGGAGGAGGAGGAGGAGGAGGAGAAGGGGGCTCTGGAGCTGCCCTGCCCCCCCCTCAGCGCCGCTGAGCTCCTGGCACCGGGGAGCATGTTCGAGGGGGGGGGGCAGCGAGGACGCCCCCTCGCTGCTGGGGGACGGGGAGCACCCCTTCGACGCCATCGACCTGGACATTGTGTCAGTGCTGAGCTCGCCCAACCTGCTGGCGTGCGGGGGTCAGGGAGACTGCCCTGTGCCCCCTCCGGCCGCGCAGGGGGAGATCCCGCAGCCGGGAGCGGCCGTCCCCGAGAGGAGGGGGCGCCAGCGAGGAGGGGGGCGCCAGCGAGGGCGAGGAGGAGGACGAGGAGGACGAGGACGACGACCTGGATCACTACTACAACTTTGCCCGCACGGTGGTGACCGAGGAGGTGATGGAGCAGCTGGCGTCCGAGTGCTTCGGCCTGGACTCGGCCGAGGTGCCCACCATCGACCAGCTGGACGGGGTGGACGACTCGGACGGGGGAGGGGGCGAGGGAGGGGGAGCGGAAGAGGGCAGGGCCCCGCCCTCTCCCCCCCAACCCCACCAGGCGCCCCCGCCCCGAGCGAGGAGCCCGGCAACATCCTGCCGTCGGAGATCATGGACTTTGTGCTGAAGAACACCAGCTCTCCCCCTCCCCCGCCCCCGCCGGCCGGCGACCCCCACTTCCCCGAGCCCCCCCGCATCCAGAGGGCGTGCGGGGGGCTGTGTGCGGGGAGCCCACCCCTCCCCCCTCCCCCTCCCCAGCCGGAGGCGGCGTGGTGCTGCTCAACAACGGCGGGCAGCACGTGGTCATCCTGAAGGGGGCGGAGGAAGGGCCCACGGCCTGCCCCCAGCCCCAACCCCCTCGGGCCGGCTACGGGACGGTGCTGCTGTCCACCCCGGGCCCGGTCTCCCTGCTCCAGCCCCCTCCCCCGCCGCTGCCCGTCCTCAACCTGGTGCTGGGACGCCGCGAGACCCCACCCCCTCCCCCACTACCACCTCCGGTCACCCGCCTGGTGCCCGTGCCCCGGGGAGGGCTGGCAGCACCCACCCTCCCACAGGCCTCCCCCTCGGGTTCCCCCGACCGTGCCCCCACCAAGCACCCTCACCCAGGACCCCTGGCGGCAGCCTCCTCTGACCCGGTGCTGGCCAAGAAACAGAAAACCTCCCACGTCTGGATCGATCCGCTGGCGCAGAACGCAAGGTGCTGGAGGATCTGCCCCAGGTCCAGCCTCCTGCCTCCTTAGGGTAAGGTCTGCAGCCTCGGGGGAGGGGGGCGGGGGGGGGGAAGAGGTGGTGTTGTGATCGAGGGTGGGCGGGCACGTCCCCACCCCAGGGATGTTTCTCAACAGTTGAGTATTGACCCCTCAGACCTCAGGGGCTCCTGCCTCACTGGTTAGACCGCACAGCTACGGAAATCGGAACGTCGCGAGTTTGAGAAGATTTCTTGCTCAGGTTGAGTTCCAAATGTAGGTCTGCTCGCTGAGCTGGAAGGTTCACTTCCAGACGTTTCGTCACCCTACTAGCTGCTTGGGGGGGGGTGGCGGCACATAATCCCACCAAGCTTTCCATTTCCACAGCTTGTCCCCATCCAGATGCCTTTTAAATGCTGTCATTGTACCAGCCTCCACCACATCCTCTGGCAGCTCATTCCATACACGTACCACCCTCTGGGTGAAAAAGTTGCCCCTTAGGTCCCTTTTATATCTTTCCCCTCTCACCCTAAACCTATGCCCCTCTAGTTCTGGACTCCCCCACCCCAGGGAAAAGACCTTGTCTATTTACCCTCTCCATGCCCCTCGTGATTTTATAAACCTCTATAAGGTCACCCCTCAGCCTCCGACGCTCCGGGGAAAACAGCCCCAGCCTGTTCAGCCTCTCCCCGTAGCTCAATACCTCAGGCACCCTGGTAAATCTTTTCCATGCCCCCTCCTATGTAATAATATCCACTGTTATCAGTTGTGGTTTTCAACCAGTCAATCAGAGACTCGATAAAAGAAGCAGTGCCCCTTTGCCTTCTGTGGGACTGGGGAGGATCGGGGCTTGAAGGATCTTAATGAAAGGGAAGCGCTGAAATCCTTCCCGGTCTTTCCCTCCACCCAGGACACACATCACTTTTTATTTGTTTGGTTGTGGAAAGAGAGTTTATAAGGGAATGAGAGCTTTAACCAGTAGAGTTCGAAGTCATTAATTATACAGTCATAGAGCTGTACAGCCCTTCGGCCCAACCCATCCATGCTGACCAGATATCCTGAATTAGTCTAGTCCCATTTGCCAGCATAATCCCTCCAAACCCCTTCCTGTTCATGTCCCCATCCAGATGCCTTTTAAATGCTGTCATTGTACCAGCCTCCACCACTTCCTCTGGCAGCTCATTCCATACACGTACCACCCTCTGGGTGAAAAAGTTACCCCTCAGGTCCCAATGAAATTGTTCACTTCTCATGCTTCTGAGAGCTGGCAAAAGCATGATTGGCAGAAGGGTCTCCACACGTACCTGTCCGACTGTGACATTGGTGGGAGAGTGTTTCTCTCTGATCCAAGGGAGAGGTGGGTTGACTGAGAGAGAGACCACAGGGAGAGAGGGGGGTGGGGATAGAGACTCGCACACTGTCCTCACGTAAACCACCCTCTTGTTTTTGCAGAAACGGTCGTGTAAGGATAAAAACACCAACTATTAAGGCCACTTTAAACTTGGATCGGACAGGAAGCATGAATTCACACAACATCAGGTACGTCGGTCACTGTGTCCTCTGTCCTTGGGTGTCC
>NW_027309806.1:52500-75000 GCF_047496795.1 Chiloscyllium punctatum | reverse complement strand
GAACTGTGCACGGTGCTCCGAGTGTGGGTCTAACTGAGGGATACAGAGACTGGAACTGTGCACGGTGCTCCGAGTGTGGGTCTGACTGAGGGATACGGAGACTGGAACTGTGCACGGTGCTCCGAGTGTGGGTCTAACTGAGGGATACAGAGACTGGAACTGTGCACGGTGCTCCGAGTGTGGGTCTAACTGAGGGAAACAGAGACTGGAACTGTGCACGGTGCTCCGAGTGTGGGTCTAACTGAGGGATACAGAGACTGGAACTGTGCACGGTGCTCCGAGTGTGGGTCTGACTGAGGGATACAGAGACTGGAACTGTGCACGGTGCTCCGAGTGTGGGTGTAACTGAGGGATACAGAGACTGGAACTGTGCACGGTGCTCCGAGTGTGGGTCTGACTGAGGGATACGGAGACTGGAACTGTGCACGGTGCTCCGAGTGTGGGTCTAACTGAGGGATACGGAGACTGGAACTGTGCACGGTGCTCCGAGTGTGGGTCTGACTGAGGGATACAGAGACTGGAACTGTGCAGGGTGCTCCGAGTGTGGGTCTAACTGAGGGATACGGAGACTGGAACTGTGCACGGTGCTCCGAGTGTGGGTCTAACTGAGGGATACGGAGACTGGAACTGTGCACGGTGCTCCGAGTGTGGGTGTAACTGAGGGATACAGAGACTGGAACTGTGCAGGGTGCTCCGAGTGTGGGTCTGACTGAGGGATACAGAGACTGGAACTGTGCACAGTGCTCCGAGTGTGGGTCTGACTGAGGGATACAGAGACTGGAACTGTGCAGGGTGCTCCGAGTGTGGGTCTGACTGAGGGATACAGAGACTGGAACTGTGCACAGTGCTCCGAGTGTGGGTCTGACTGAGGGATACAGAGACTGGAACTGTGCACGGTGCTCCGAGTGTGGGTCTGACTGAGAGATACAGAGACTGGAACTGTGCACGGTGCTCCAAGTGTGGGTCTGACTGAGGGATACAGAGACTGGAACTGTGCACGGTGCTCCGAGTGTGGGTCTAACTGAGGGATACGGAGACTGGAACTGTGCACGGTGCTCCGAGTGTGGGTCTGACTGAGGGATACGGAGACTGGAACTGTGCACGGTGCTCCGAGTGTGGGTCTGACTGAGGGATACAGAGACTGGAACTGTGCACGGTGCTCCGAGTGTGGGTCTGACTGAGGGACACAGAGACTGGAACTGTGCACGGTGCTCCGAGTGGGGGTCTGACTGAGGGATACTGAGGTGGGATCAGACTGTGCATGTGTTGATTGGACTCCCACCTGCTGTCACCAGGATGATCCCAACCACAGTTAAGACGACTCCAACAATCAGCAGATGCTTTCGATGTTTACCTGAAGAGAGAGAGAGAGAGAGAGAGAGAGGTCACTGTCCCTCCAATGTGGAAACAGGCCATTCAGGCCAATAATCCCATACTGACTCTGTGAGGAGCATCCCCGCCTAACCCAATCTCTGTAACCCTGCTATTCCCATGGCCAACCCACCCTAACCTGCACATCCCTGGGCACTATGGGACAATTTCCCATGACCAACCCACCCTAACCTACACATCCCTGGGCACTATGGGACAATTTCCCATGGCCAATCCACCCTAACCTGCACATCCCTGGGCACTATGGGACAATTTCCCATGGCCAATCCACCCTAACCTGCACATCCCTGGACACTATGGGACAATTTCCCATGGCCAATCCACCCTAACCTGCACATCCCTGGACACTATGGGACAATTTCCCATGGCCAATCCACCCTAACCTGCACATCCCTGGACACTATGGGACAATTTCCCAAGGCCAATCCACCCTAACCTGCACATCCCTGGACACTATGGGACAATTTCCCATGGCCAACCCACCCTAACCTGCACATCCCTGGGCACTATGGGACAATTTCCCATGGCCAATCCACCCTAGCCTGCACATCCCTGGGCACTATGGGACAATTTCCCATGGCCAATCCACCCTAACCTGCACATCTTTGGACTGTGGGAGGAAACTGGAGCACCCGGAGGAAACCCACACAGACACGGGGAGAATCTGCAAACTCCACACAGAGAGTTGCCCGAGGGTGGGATCGAACCCGGGTCCCCGGTGCTGGGAGGCATCAGTGCTAACTACTGAGGCACCATGCCACAGGATAGACTCAGTGAGAGAGCATGTGAGAGAGCATGGGAGAGGATGAGTGTGAAAGAGGAAGTGTGAGAGAGTATGAGAGATTACTTGAGAGAGAAGAGAGAGAGTACGTGAGAGAGTGTGAGAGTGTGAGAGAGAGAGACAGTGTGAAGGAGAGTGTGTGTGAGTGAGAGGGAATGTGAGGGAGAGTGCGTGTGTGAGAGATAAAGAGTGAGAGAGCAAACTGCGAATCTCTGCACAGAACGATCCCCTTCAGCGATTCAGGAGACAGGGAGAGTCAGAGAGAGAGAGAAGGTAACGGAGAGGGAGGAGAGAGAAAGAGATAGGTAGGGAGAACGAGAGAGATAGAGAGCAACAGGAAGAGAAAAAGAGAGAAACAGAGAGAGGAGAGATAGAGGAGAACAAGCAAGAGAGGTAGCAAGGGGAGAGAGAGAGGAAGAGAAAGGAAGAGGGAAGAGAAAGGAGAGAGAGAGAGATGGAGAACACGCGCAAGATAAACAATAAGAGACAAAGAGAATGAGAGAAAAGCAGGCAAGGGGGAGAGAGAAATGGAGAGGAAGAGAGAAAGACAGAGAGAGAGACAGTGACCCATAGAGGGAAAAGAGAGAGAGAGACAGGTATAGAATGAGAGAGAGTGAGAGAGAGAGGGAAGAGAGAGAGAGGAGAGATTGAGGAAGAGAGTTGAGAGAAATAGAGAGAGCGAGTGAGAGTGAGAGAAAGAGAGAGAGAGAGAAACAGACAGATAAAGAGAGAACAAGAGAAAGTGGAAACACAATCCAGCTAATGAGATAGAAGATGATCACCATCCTCAGGGAGACACATAAATGCAGAAAAGGCTGATGGGCAACATTGTGTGTACCGTTGTGTGTACCGTTGTGTGTACCGTTGTGTGTACCATTGTGTGTACCGTTGTGTGTACCGTTGTGTGTACCGTTGTGTGTACCGTTGTGTGTACCATTGTGTGTACCGTTGTGTGTACCATTGTGTGTACCGTTGTGTGTACCATCGCTGGGTTCTGTATTCAGTTCCAGAGATCCATCTGAAATTGAAACAGGGAAAGCAGATTAAACCCTGAACAGGTAAGATCCAGAATCACCTCTGACTCGGCAGAGAGAGGTCAGTCTACACCCACCGACCCTCAGTAACTGCAGTGTGTACCATCCCCTCCCTCCCCCCACCGACCCTCAGTAACAGCAGTGTGTACCATCCCCTCCCTCCCTCCCCCCCACCGACCCTCAGTAACTGCAGTGAGTACCATCCCCTCCCTCCCCCCCCCCACCGACCCTCAGTAACAGCAGTGTGTACCATCCCCTCCCTCCCTCCCCCCCACCAACCCTCAGTAACTGCAGTGTGTACCATCCCCTCCCTCCCCCCACCGACCCTCAGTAACAGCAGTGTGTACCATCCCCTCCCTCCCTCCCCCCCACCGACCCTCAGTAACAGCAGTGTGTACCATCCCCTCCCTCCCTCCCCCCCCACCGACCCTCAGTAACAGCAGTGTGTACCATCCCCTCCCTCCCTCCCCCCCACCGACCCTCAGTAACTGCAGTGTGTACCATCCCCTCCCTCCCCCCCCCCCACCGACCCTCAGTAACAGCAGTGTGTACCATCCCCTCCCTCCCCCCCACCCACCGACCCTCAGTAACAGCAGTGTGTACCATCCCCTCCCTCCCCCCCCCCACCGACCCTCAGTAACTGCAGTGTGTACCATCCCCTCCCTCCCCCCACCGACCCTCAGTAACTGCAGTGTGTACCATCCCCTCCCCCCACCGACCCTCAGTAACTGCAGTGTGTACCATCCCCTCCCTCCCTCCCCCCACCGACCCTCAGTAACTGCAGTGTGTACCATCCCCTCCCTCCCCCCACCGACCCTCAGTAACTGCAGTGTGTACCATCCCCTCCCTCCCCCCCCCACCGACCCTCAGTAACTGCAGTGTGTACCATCCCCCCCCTCCCCCCCACCGCCCCTCAGTAACAGGAGTGTGTACCATCCCCTCCCTCCCCCCACCGACCCTCAGTAACTGCAGTGTGTACCATCCCCCCCCTCCCCCCCACCGACCCTCAGTAACAGCAGTGTGTACCATCCCCTCCCTCCCCCCCACCGACCCTCAGTAACTGCAGTGTGTAACATCCCCTCCCTCCCCCCACCGACCCTCAGTAACTGCAGTGTGTACCATCCCCCCCCCCACCGACCCTCAGTAACTGCAGTGTGTACCATCCCCTCCCTCCCCCCCACCGACCCTCAGTAACTGCAGTGTGTACCATCCCCTCCCCCCCCCACCGACCCTCAGTAACTGCAGTGTGTACCATCCCCTCCCTCCCCCCCCACCGACCCTCAGTAACAGCAGTGTGTACCATCCCCTCCCTCCCCCCACCGACCCTCAGTAACTGCAGTGTGTACCATCCCCTCCCTCCCCCCACCGACCCTCAGTAACTGCAGTGTGTACCATCCCCTCCCTCCCCCCCGACCGACCCTCAGTAACAGCAGTGTGTACCATCCCCTCCCTCCCCCCACCGACCCTCAGTAACTGCAGTGTGTACCATCCCCCCCCACCGACCCTCAGTAACTGCAGTGTGTACCATCCCCTCCCACCCCCCCCCACCGACCCTCAGTAACTGCAGTGTGTACCATCCCCCCCCACCGACCCTCAGTAACTGCAGTGTGTACCATCCCCTCCCACCCCCCCCCCCACCGACGCTCAGTAACATCCCCCCCCCCCCTGCAAGTTCCCCTCCGAGCCCCTCACCATCCCGACTTGGAAATCTATCGGCCGTTCCTTCCTGGGTCAGAATCCTGGGATTCCCTCCCTCAGGGACATTGTGGGTCTACCCTCCAGCACATGGACTGCAGTGGGTCAGGGAGGCAGCTCACCCCCACCTTCTCAAGGGGGGGGCAACTAGGGACGGGGCGATAAATACTGGGCCCAGCCAGCTATGTTCCCCCCACCCCTCAAGTTCCAGCACAAAGGATTTACAAAAGGGATTATGAACAGAGAGTATTTTCCAAGATACTGGCTGACATATCCATCCACAAACTGTTCAGATTATCGTCATCTGAAAGGAACAAAGAATGTGGGGGTTTGAAGCTTCTTTCAACAGATTGGAGGTGGGAGACCCAGGGGATACATGCAGGACCCCCCAGTGGATTATGGGGTACACACAGATCCCCCAATGCACAACACCATCCAGTAACTGGGGGAAAGGAGCTCAGGGTATTGGCTGGGAACACACACTGTCTCTAAACTGTTCCCCCCATCAAACACCCCCAGGGACAGGGACAGCACAGGGTTAGATACAGAGTAAAGCTCTCTCTACACTGTCCCCCATCAAACACTCCAGGGACAGGGACAACACGGGGTTAGAAACAGAGTAAAGCTCCCTCTACACTGTCCCCCCATCAAACACTCCCAGGGACAGGGGACAGCACGGGGTTAGATACAGAGTAAAGCTCCCTCTACACTGTCCCCCTATCAAACACTCCCAGGGACAAGGGACAGCACGGGGTTAGATACAGAGTAAAGCTCCTCTACACTGTCCCCCTATCAAACACCCCCAGGGAGAGGGACAGCCCGGGGTTAGATACGTTTTGAGCTATCGCGGGAATGTTCAGGAACCTGGGACAATGTGGATGGTTGAGCTGTGAGGAAACGTACCTCCAGACTCTCCCTCGGACACATCAGCATCTGGGACAGAACGAAACAGATATCGTCAAGGTCAGGCTGATGGACCAGCACCTACTCACACCAGGGCACAGTCACACTGGACCGACACCCTCCCCGAGACCCTCACACACCCTCACACACCCTCACACACACTCCCCGAGACCCTCACACACACCCTCCCCGAGACCCTCACACACACCCTCACACACACCCTCCCCGAGACCCTCACACACACCCTCCCCGAGACCCTCACACACACCCCTCCCCGAGACCCTCACACACCCTCCCCGAGACCCTCACACACCCTCCCGAGACCCTCCACACACCCTCACACACCCTCACACACACTCCCCGAGACCCTCACACACCCTCACACACCCTCCCCGAGACCCTCACACACACCCTCCCGAGACCCTCACACACCCTCCCGAGACCCTCACACACACTCACCGAGACCCTCACACACACCCTCCCCGAGACCCTCACACACCCTCCCCGAGACCCTCACACACACCCTCCCCGAGACCCTCACACACCCTCCCCGAGACCCTCACACACACTCCCCGAGACCCTCACACACACCCTCCCCGAGACCCTCACACACACTCCCCAAGACACTCACACACCCTCACACACCCTCACACACACCCTCCCCGAGACCCTCACACACACCCTCACACACCCTCACACACACTCCCCGAGACCCACTCACACACCTCACACACACTCCCCGAGACCCTCACACACACTCCCCGAGACCCTCACACACACTCCGAGACCTCACACACCCTCCCGAGACCCTCACACCCTCCCCGAGACCCTCACACACTCCCCGAGACCCTCACACACACTCCCCCAGACCCTCACACACACTCCCCGAGACCCTCACACACACACTCCCCGAGACCCTCACACACACTCCCCGAGACCCTCACACACACTCCCCGAGACCCTCACACACACCCCTCCCCCGAGACCCTCACACACACACTCCCCGAGACCCTCACACACACTCCCCGAGACACTCACACACCCTCCCCGAGACCCTCACACACACACTCCCCGAGACACTCACACACACCCTCCCCGAGACCCTCACACACACTCCCCCGAGACCCTCACACACCCTCCCCGAGACCCTCACACACCCTCCCCGAGACCCTCACACACACCCTCCCCGAGACCCTCACACACACTCCCCGAGACACTCACACACCCTCACACACCCTCACACACACCCTCCCCGAGACCCTCACACACCCCCTCCCCGAGACCCTCACACACACTCCCCGAGACCCACACACACACTCCCCGAGACCCTCACACACACTCCCCGAGACACTCACACACCCTCCCCGAGACCCTCACACACCCTCCCCGAGACCCTCACACACAACCCTCACACACCCTCACACACACCCTCCCCGAGACCCTCACACACACTCCCCGAGACCCTCACACACACTCCCCGAGACCCTCACACACACTCCCCGAGACCCTCACACACACCCTCCCCGAGACCTCACACCCTCCCCGAGACCCTCACACACACTCCCCGAGACCCTCACACACACTCCCCGAGACCCTCACACACACACTCCCCGAGACCCTCACACACACCCTCCCCGAGACCTGAGCACACACCCTCCCCGAGACCCTCACACACCCTCCCCGAGACCCTCACACACACTCCCCGAGACCCTCACACACACTCCCCGAGACCCTCACACACACACTCCCCGAGACCCTCACACACACCCTCCCCGAGACCCTCACACACACTCCCGAGACCCTCACACACACCCTCACACACCCTCACACACACTCCCCGAGACCCTCACACACACCCTCCCCGAGACCCTCACACACACTCCCCAGACCCTCACACACACTCCCCGAGACCCTCACACACACACTCCCCGAGACCCTCACACACACTCCCGAGACCCTCACACACACCCTCCCCGAGACCCTCACACACCCTCCCCGAGACCCTCACACACCCTTACACACCCTCACACACACTCCCGAGACCCTCGCACACACTCCCCGAGACTCTCGCACACACTCCCCGAGACCCTCACACACTCCCCGAGACCCCTCACACACCCTCCCCAAGACCCTCACACACACCCTCCCCGAGACCTCACACACACTCCCCGAGACCCTCGCACACCCTCCCCGAGACCCTCACACACCCTCCCCGAGACCCTCACACACCCTCCCCGAGACTCTCGCACACACCCTCCCCGAGACCCTCACACACACTCCCCGAGACCCTCCCCGAGCCCCTCACACACACCCTCCCGAGACCCTCACAACTCCCCGGAGACCCTCACACACCCTCCCCAAGACCCTCACACACACACCCCCCGAGACCCTCACACACACTCCCCGAGACCCTCACAACACCCTCCCCGAGACCCTCACACACACTCCCGAGACCCTCACACACACTCCCCGAGACCCTCACACACTCTCCCCGAGACCCTCACACACACCCTCCCCGAGACCCTCACACACACTCCCCGAGACCCTCACACACACCCTCACACACACACTCCTCGAGACCCTCACACACACTCCCCGAGACCCTCCCCGAGACCCTCACACACACTCCCCGAGACCCTCACACAACCCTCCCCGAGACCCTCACACACTCTCCCCGAGACCCTCACACACACTCCCCGAGACCCTCACACACCCTCACACACTCTCCCCGAGACCCTCACACACCCTCCCCGAGACCCTCACACACTCTCCCCGTGACCCTCACACACCCTCCCCGAGACCCTCACACACACTCCCCGAGACCCTCACACACACTCCCCGAGACCCTCACAACACTCTCCCCGTGACCCTCACACACCCTCCCCGAGACCCTCACACACACTCCCCGAGACCCTCGCACACACTCACACACCCTCGCACACCCTCACACACCCTTGCACACCCTCAAACACCCTCACACACCCTCGCACACCCTCGCATACTCTCACAAACCCTCACACATCCTCGCACACCCTCACACCCCCTCACACACCCTCGCACACCCTCACACACCCTCACACACCCTCACACACCCTCGCATACTCTCACTCACCCTCACACACCCTCGCACACCCTCACATACCCTCACACACCCTCACACACCCTCGCATACTCTCACAAACCCTCACACATCCTCGCACACCCCTCACACCCCCTCACACACCCTCGCACACCCTCACACACCCTCACACACCCTCGCATACTCTCACTCACCCTCACACACCCTCGCAACAACCCTCACATACCCTCACACACCCTCACACACCCTCGCATACTCTCACACACCGTCGCACACCCTCACACACCCTCACACACCCTCGCATACTATCACTCACCCTCACACACCCTCGCACACCCTCACATACCCTCACACACCCTCACACACCCTCGCATACTCTCACTCACCCTCACACACCCTCGCACACCCTCACATACCCTCACACACCCTCACACACCCTCGCATACTCTCACACACACTCACACACCCTCACACACCCTCGCATACTCTCACTCACCCTCACACACCCTCGCATACTCTCACACACCCTCACACACCCTCACACACCCTCGCATACTCTCACTCACCCTCACACACCCTCACACACCCTCGCATACTCTCACACACCCTCACACACCCTCGCATACTCTCACACACCCTCACTCAGCCTCGCACAGCCTCGCACACCCTCACATACCCTCGCACACCCTCACACACCCTCACACACCCTCGCACACCCTCGCACAGCCTCGCACCCCCTCGCACACCCTCGCACACTCTCACACACCCTCGCACACCCTCACACACCCTCACACACCCTCGCACACCCTCGCACACTCTCGCACATCCTCACACACCCTCGCACACCCTCGCACACCCACAGAAACCCTCACACACCCTCACACACCCTCACACACTCTCACACTCCCTCGGAGACCCTTAAACACCCTCGCACACTGTCACACACCATCCCACACCCTCGCACACTCTCACACACCCTCGCACACTCTTGGAGACCCTCACACACCCTCACACCCCCTCACACACCCTCGCACACCCTCACACACCCTCACACACCCTCACACACCCTCGCATACTCTCACTCACCCTCACACCCACCCTCGCACACCCTCACATACCCTCACACACCCTCACACACCCTCGCATACTCTCACAAACCCTCACACATCCTCGCACACCCTCACACCCCCTCACACACCCTCGCACACCCTCACACACCCTCACACACCCTCACACACCCTCGCATACTCTCACTCACCCTCACACACCCTCGCACACCCTCACATACCCTCACACACCCTCACACACCCTCGCATACTCTCACACACCGTCGCACACCCTCACACACCCTCACACACCCTCGCATACTCTCACTCACCCTCACATACCCTCGCACACCCTCACATACCCTCACACACCCTCACACACCCTCGCATACTCTCACACACACTCACACACCCTCACACACCCTCGCATACTCTCACTCACCCTCACACACCCTCACACACCCTCGCATACTCTCACACACCCTCACACACCCTCGCATACTCTCACACACCCTCACACACCCTCGCATACTCTCACACACCCTCACTCAGCCTCGCACAGCCTCGCACACCCTCACATACCCTCGCACACCCTCACACACGCTCGCACACCCTCGCAAACCCTCGCACAGCCTCGCACCCCCTCGCACACCCTCGCACACTCTCACACACCCTCGCACACCCTCACACACCCTCACACACCCTCGCACACCCTCGCACACTCTCGCACATCCTCACACACCCTCGCACACCCTCGCACACCCACAGAAACCCTCACACACCCTCACACACTCTCACACTCCCTCGGAGACCCTTAAACACCCTCGCACACTGTCACACACCATCCCACACCCTCGCACACTCTCACACACCCTCGCACACTCTTGGAGACCCTCACACACCCTCACACACTCTCACACTCCCTCACACACCCTCGCACACCCTCAGAGACCCTCACACACTCTCGCACACCCTCGCACACTCTCGGAGACCCTCACACACTCTCGCACACCCTCGGAGACCCTCACACACCCTTGCACACTCTCACACACCCTCGCACACCCTCACACGCCCTCACATACTCCCGCACACCATCACACATCCTCGCACACCCTTGGAGACCGTTGCACACCCTCGCACACCCTCACACGCCCTCACACACTCCTGCACACCCTCACACACCCTCACACACCTTTGCACACCCTCCCAGACCCTCACACACTTTCACACACCCTCCCACACCCTCGCACACCTTTGCACACCCTCCCAGACCCTCAGACACCCTCACACACTCTGTCCCTCACTGTGACTGTGATACTGTCAGAGTTCTTACCCTCTTCATCATCAGAGTAAGTGTCGTTACCCGTGTTCGGTGAGAGTGTCGAGGGGAAATGGACTGAACGATTCGCATTCGGTGACTTTGGGGTCTGAATCTCTGAAATTGTGAATCAGACAACGATTAACAGGAAGATCAGTGAATTGGAAAGTCCAGACGGCCACTACCCATCCCCCTCCCCCCACCCCCCCCGCCCCCGAAACATTCAATGGTGTTCCTATCCCTGACTCCCCCCACTCCCAATATCCTGGGGGTTACCATCGACCAGAAACTCACCAGGACCCACCACATTAACCCAGCGGCTCCAAGAGCAGGTCAGAGGCTGGGAATCCTGCAGCGAGTGACTCCCCTCCTGACTCCCCCCAAAGCCTGTCCCACCATCGACAAGGCCCAAGGCAGGAGGGTGAGGGAATACTCCCCACTTGCCCCTGGGTGGGGGCAGCTCCAACAACACTCGAGAAGCTCGACACCATCCAGGGACAAAGCAGCCCCCACACCCACAAGCATCCCCCTCGCTCCCCCCCTCCCCCACCGACCCTCAGTAACTGCAGTGTGTACCATCCCCTCCCTCCCCCCACCGACCCTCAGTAACAGCAGTGTGTACCATCCCCTCCCTCCCCCCCACCGACCCTCAGTAACTGCAGTGTGTACCATCCCCTCCCTCCCCCCACCGACCCTCAGTAACAGCAGTGTGTACCATCCCCTCCCCCCCCCCCACCGACCCTCAGTAACTGCAGTGTGTACCATCCCCTCCCCCCCCCCCACCGACCCTCAGTAACTGCAGTGTGTACCATCCCCTCCCTCCCCCCCACCGACCCTCAGTAACTGCAGTGTGTACCATCCCCTCCCTTCCCCACCGACCCTCAGTAACAGCAGTGTGTACCATCCCCCCCCCCCCCACCGACCCACAGTAACAGCAGTGTGTACCATCCCCTCCCCCCCCCACCGACCCTCAGTAACAGCAGTGTGTACCATCCCCTCCCTCCCCCCACCGACCCTCAGTAACAGCAGTGTGTACCATCCCCTCCCTCCCCCCCACCGACCCTCAGTAACTGCAGTGTGTACCATCCCCTCCCTCCCCCCACCGACCCTCAGTAACTGCAGTGTGTACCATCCCCTCCCTTCCCCACGGACCCTCAGTAACAGCAGTGTGTACCATCCCCTCCCCCCCCCACCGACCCTCAGTAACTGCAGTGTGTACCATCCCCTCCCTCCCCCCCACCGACCCTCAGTAACAGCAGTGTGTACCATCCCCTCCCTCCCCCCACCGACCCTCAGTAACAGCAGTGTGTACCATCCCCTCCCTCCCCCCCCACCGACCCTCAGTAACTGCAGTGTGTACCATCCCCTCCCTCCCCCCCCACCGACCCTCAGTAACAGCAGTGTGTACCATCCCCTCCCTCCCCCCCACCGACCCTCAGTAACAGCAGTGTGTACCATCCCCTCCCTCCCCCCCACCGACCCTCAGTAACTGCAGTGTGTACCATCCCCTCCCTCCCCCCACCGACCCTCAGTAACTGCAGTGTGTACCATCCCCTCCCCCCCCCACCGACCCTCAGTAACTGCAGTGTGTACCATCCCCTCCCTCCCCCCCACCGACCCTCAGTAACAGCAGTGTGTACCATCCCCTCCCCCCCCCACCGACCCTCAGTAACTGCAGTGTGTACCATCCCCTCCCTTCCCCACCGACCCTCAGTAACAGCAGTGTGTACCATCCCCTCCCTCCCCCCACCGACCCTCAGTAACAGCAGTGTGTACCATCCCCTCCCTCCCCCCCCACCGACCCTCAGTAACTGCAGTGTGTACCATCCCCTCCTTCCCCCCACCGACCCTCAGTAACTGCAGTGTGTACCATCCCCTCCCCCCCCCACCCCCCCCGACCCTCAGTAACTGCAGTGTGTACCATCCCCTCCCTCCGCTCCCCCCCCCTCAGTAACTGCAGTGTGTACCATCCCCTCCCTCCCCTCCCCCCCCCACCGACCCTCAGTAACTGCAGTGTGTACCATCCCCTCCCTCCCCCCCCGACCCTCAGTAACCGCAGTGTGTACCATCCCCTCCCTCCCCCCACCGACCCTCAGTAACTGCAGTGTGTACCATCCCCCCCTCCCCCCCCACCGACCCTCAGTAACTGCAGTGTGTACCATCCCCTCCCCCCCCCACCGACCCTCAGTAACTGCAGTGTGTACCATCCCCTCCCCCCCCCACCGACCCTCAGTAACTGCAGTGTGTACCATCCCCTCCCTCCCCCCACCGACCCTCAGTAACAGCAGTGTGTACCATCCCCTCCCTCCCCCCCACCGACCCTCAGTAACTGCAGTGTGTACCATCCCCTCCCTCCCCCCCACCGACCCTCAGTAACTGCAGTGTGTACCATCCCCTCCCTCCCCCCACCGACCCTCAGTAACAGCAGTGTGTACCATCCCCTCCATTCCCCCCCCCCACCGACCCTCAGTAACAGCAGTGTGTACCATCCCCTCCATTCCCCCCCCCCCACCGACCCTCAGTAACAGCAGTGTGTACCATCCCCTCCCTCCCCCCCACCGACCCTCAGTAACAGCAGTGTGTACCATCCCCTCCCTCCCTCCCCCCCACCGACCCTCAGTAACAGCAGTGTGTACCATCCCCTCCCTCCCCCCCCACCGACCCTCAGTAACTGCAGTGTGTACCATCCCCCCCCTCCCCCCCACCGACCCTCAGTAACAGCAGTGTGTACCATCCCCTCCCCCCCCCCACCGACCCTCAGTAACTGCAGTGTGTACCATCCCCTCCCTCCCTCCCCCCACCGACCCTCAGTAACTGCAGTGTGTACCATCCCCCCCTCCCCCCCACCGACCCTCAGTAACAGCAGTGTGTACCATCCCCTCCCTCCCCCCCACCGACCCTCAGTAACTGCAGTGTGTACCATCCCCTCCCTCCCCCCCACCGACCCTCAGTAACAGCAGTGTGTACCATCCCCTCCCTCCCCCCCACCGACCCTCAGTAACTGCAGTGTGTACCATCCCCTCCCTCCCCCCACCGACCCTCAGTAACAGCAGTGTGTACCATCCCCTCCCTCCCCCCCACCGACGCTCAGTAACAGCAGTGTGTACCATCCCCTCCCCCCCACCGACCCTCAGTAACTGCAGTGTGTACCATCCCCTCCCCCCCCCACCGACCCTCAGTAACTGCAGTGTGTACCATCCCCTCCTCCACCGACCCTCAGTAACTGCAGTGTGTACCATCCCCTCCCTCCCCCCCACCGACCCTCAGTAACTGCAGTGTGTACCATCCCCTCCCTCCCCCCCCCCTCAGTAACTGCAGTGTGTACCAGCTACAAGATGCCCTGCAGAAACTCACCAAAGACCCTCAGGCAGCACTTTCCAACACCCACGGTCACTTCCATCGAGAAGGACCAGGGGCAGCAGGTACATGGGAACACCCCTCCTGGTGGTGAATTGCTGAAAACCAAACATTGCTGCCATTCGGCCCATCCAGTCTTCCTTGCCATTTGATGAGCTCTTGGCCAATTTGATCATCCCCAGTTCCACTGCCCTGCCTTTACCCCTCAGTTCCACCTTCCTGACTAAAACTCTCAGCTTTAATCCACTCCATGACCCAGGTCCGACAGCACTCCAGTGGAAACAAATTCCAAACATTGACTCACACAGCTCAGAAACAGACCCTTCAGCCCATCCAGCCCGTGCTGACCCTAATCCCCAAACTAACCCAGTCCCCCCCCCCCCCACCTGCTCCTGGCCCCATCTCCCTCTGACCCTTCCCTGTCCATGTCCTTATCCAAATCCCTTTTAAATGTTGTAACTGTCCCCCCCCCCCCCCCCCCCACTTCCTCAGGAAGGTCATTCCACACACGACCACCCTCTGGGGAAAACAGTTGCCCCTCGTGTCTTTTTTAAATCTCTCTCCTCTCCCCTTAAACATGTGCCCCCCCCTGGTCTTCAAATCCCCCCCACCCTGGGGGGAATAGACCCCCACCATTCACCCTCTCTGTCCCCCCCATGGTTTTATAAACCTCTATAAGGTCACCCCCCTCAGCCTCCGACGCTCCGGGGAAAAAACTCCCAGCCTATCCAGCCTTTCGTTATAACTCCAACCCTCCCATTCCCGGCAACATCCTGGGAAATCTCTCCGGAACCCTCTCCAGTTTAATAATATCCTTCCTATAACAGGGTGACCGGAACTGGACACAGTTTTCCAGAAGGGCCCTCCCCAATGTCCTGTACAACCTCAACTCCAACTCCCCTCGAAGAGGGAAGAAGTTCCTCCCTGTCTCTGTCTTCACTGGGTGACCCCCTTACTCTGAGATGGTGTTCCTCTTGGACTCTCCCACCCAAGGGGGAGGCGGAACCACCTCGCCACATCTCCCCCCTGTCCATCCCCCCCTGACAATCCCGCACATTTCAATAAAGTCGCCTCTCATTCACCTCAACTCCAACGAGTTACAGGCCTCGACCAACTCAACCTCTCCCTCACGAGGCAGTCCCTCTGTCCCCGGGATTAGCTGAGTGATCCTGCCCTGGTCTGCAGAGTGAATGAGTCCCAGTCTTGTCACTTACCCCTGTACTCTGCCTCTGTTGCTGCAATGTTCCCGGGAGAGTCGATTCAATGCAAACTCCTGTTCGAAAATATAAATGAACCCTTGTTCATCCCACAGAATAAATAACAGCAACTGACAGCAATCAAGAGAGCTGGTAGCACCACATTGCAGAGAGAGACAGAGAGAGGGAGAGAGAGAGACAATGTCAGGTTATAGCAAAAAGCAGCGGGGGACCGGTGTCTCAGACACTGGGGTCAGAGAGTAGTTTGTAACAGAGTCCGAAAGGAGAGAGGCAGAGACAGAGAGGCAGAGAGAGAGAGAGACAGACAGACAGAGATAGGGAGGGAGAGGGAAAGAGGGAGAGAGACAGAGAGAGGGGAGGTACAGTCAGAGAGCAGAGAGATACAGAGAGAGAGAGAGGGAGGGAGAGAGGGAAAGAGGCAGACAGGTGGACGGAGGGACACAGAGAGAGAAGGACAAAATGAGAGAAAGAGACAGAGGGAGTGAACGTGACAGAGAGAGCACTGAAGGGATGGAAGGATGAATGCATGAGGGGAGGGGCCAAGGGAACTGAAGGGTGGAGGAAGGGGAATCAGGGGCGAGGTGAGAGTTACAGAGATAGGGAGGGGGTGAGGGGGGAGGGAGGGGGTTACAGAGATAGGGGGGGCGTGTAGGGGACGGAGGGGGTTACAGAGATAGGGAGGGGGTGTTGGGGCTGGAGGGGGTTACAGAGATAGGGAGGGGGTGTAGGGGCTGGAGGAGGTTACAGAGATAGGGAGGGGGTGTAGGGGGCTGGAGGGGGTTACAGAGATAGGGAGGGGGTGTAGGGGCTGGAGGGGGTTACAGAGATAGGGAGGGGGTGTAGGGGCTGGAGGGGGTTACGGAGATAGGGAGGGGGTGTAGGGGCTGGAGGGGGGTTACAGAGATAGGGAGGGGGTGTAGGGGCTGGAGGGGGTTACAGAGATAGGGAGGGGGTATAGGGGCTGGAGGGGGTTACAGAGATAGGGAGGGGGTGTAGGGGCTGGAGGGGGTTACAGAGATAGGGAGGGGGTGTAGGGGCTGGAGGGGGTTACAGAGATAGGGAGGGGGGTGTAGGGGCTGGAGGGGGTTACAGAGATAGGGAGGGGGTGTAGGGGCTAGAGGGGGTTACAGAGATAGGGAGGGGCTGGAGGGGGTTACAGAGATAGGGAGGGGGTGTAGGGGCTGGAGGGGGTTGCAGAGATAGGGAGGGGGTGTAGGGGCTGGAGGGGGTTACAGAGATAGGGAGGGGGTGTAGGGGCTGGAGGGGGTTACAGAGATAGTGAGGGGGTGTAGGGGCTAGAGGGGGTTACAGAGATAGGGAGGGGGTGTAGGGGCTGGAGGAGGGTTTACCTGAGAGATAAACGAGGAGGAGGGTGGTGAACCTGATGAGAATCATTTGCACCATCTACAGTGAGAGAGAGAGAGAGAGAGAGAACGATGGGAAAACTCTGAGGAGGCGGTGATGCCCCACCCAATCCCTCAATGCCTCGGTCAGAGCAGCGTCTGAAACACTGTCCCTCCCAGGGATTGTCACTGTACCCTGAGCTCACTCACTGACAGCTGCTTCCTCGCTCCAAACATGAGCCCAACACACAAACCCCATCGCTTTCAGAATTCTGCTTGGATCTCCCACATCCACCAGCGCTTCCCAGATTACAACAATAACTCGCCTCCCCCCTACCACCCCCCCCCCCACCCCCCCCCCCACCCCCCCCCTCCCCTCATGGTCGTTCCCCGATTGCCCTCAATCCACGTCCCTCTGGTGAGTCTCCCTCGCCGACTCAATCAAAACCATCCCCCACACAACTCGATACAATCTGCACCTCAACTCACTGACCCTTCAACAGTGCCCACTCCCTCAGCACTGGCCCTCCGACAGTGCCCACTCCTCAGCACTGGCCCTCCGACAGTGCCCACTCCCTCAGCACTGACCCTTCAACAGTGCTCACTCCCTCAGCACTGACCCTCCGACAGTGCGGCACTCCCTCAGCACTGACCCTCCGACAGTGCCCACTCCCTCAGCACTGACCCTCCGACAGTGCCCACTCCCTCAGCACTGTCCCTCCGACAGTGCCCACTCCCTCAGCACTGACCCTCCGACAGTGCCCACTCCCTCAGCACTGACCCTCCGACAGTGCCCACTCCCTCAGCACTGATCCTCCGACAGTGCCCACTCCCTCAGCACTGACCCTCCGACAGTGCCCACTTCCTCAGTCCTATTTAAAGTGGTATTCTCTGTTGTTTGGATGCGAGCATAAGAGGTACAGTTAGTAAGTTTGCAGATGACGCTAAAATTGGAGGGTGTAGTGGACAGCGAAGAGGGTTACCTCAGATTACAACAGGATCTGGACCAGATGGGCCAATGGGCTGAGAAGTGGCAGATGGAGTTTAATTCAGATAAATGTGAGGGGCTGCATTTTGGGAAAGCAAATCTTAGCAGGACTTATACATTTAATGGTAAGGTCCGAGGGAGTGTTGCTGAACAAAGAGACCTTGGAGTGCAGGTTCATAGCTCCTTGAAAGTGGAGTCACAGGTCGATAGGATAGTGAAGGCAGCGTTTGGTATGCTTTCCTTTATTGGTCAGAGTATTGAGTACAGGAGTTGGGAGGTCATGTTGTAGCTGTACAGGACATTGGTTAGGCCACTGTTGGATTATTGTGTGCAATTCTGGTCTCCTTCCTAGCGGAAAGATGTTGTGAAACTTGAAAGGGTTCAGAAAAGATTTACAAGGATGTTGCCAGGTTGGAGGGTCTGAGCTACAGGGAGAGGCTGAACAGGCTGGGGCTGTTTTCCCTGGAGCGTCGGAGGCTGAGGGGTGACCTTATAGAGGTTTATAAAATCATGAGGGGCACGGATAGGGTAAATAGACAAGGTCTTTTCCCTGGGGTCGGGGAGCCCAGGACTAGAGGGACAGAGGTTTAGGGTGAGAGGGAAAGATATAAAAGAGACCTAAGGGGCAACTTTTTTCACCCAGAGGGTGGTACGTGTATGGAATGAGCTGTGAGCAGTTTCACAATCTCTTCCTGTTGTACGCCAGCAGCTGATCCGAGACAGTCTGGCCCCCGCGATAGAGACACGGTTACAGCTCAGACCCCCACAGTCCCTTCGTAAAACACAATCTCCTCCTGTTCTCCTTCCCCTGCGGGTGACTGGGAGGGCAGAGGAACAAAGTGATACCTGGAGGCAGTGGAACGCGCTTTGCCCTGACCAGGAGTTAACCAACACAGCACTGCCCTGGGGGAGGGGAGAGAGAGAGAGAGAGAGAGAGAGAGAGAGAGAGACTGAGGCTTGGGGAGTTTCCACTTAGCTGTGTTCTGCCTCTTTGCTCCCAACAGATAACCATTCGCCGAATTTGTGAAAGAAAACCCCCCTGAGCTGACATCCTGAGTTAGGTTGGCGTTGGGAGGGTGATGGAGCGATGCTGGCTTTTCGTTTCAATGACAAGTCAGTCACTATGTTTTCAGAGTGAAATCTCGAGTGGATCTCGTGTGGGTCCATCTCCCCCTCTCAGTATATCCCTCCTCCTGGCTCTTTCTCCGCATTTGTGTCTCTGAACCAAAACGTGATTTTTCCCACTAAGTGTCTTTAAATTTGCTGCCTTTTTCACCCAGAGGGTGGTACGTGTATGGAATGAGCTGCCAGAGGAAGTGGTGGAGGCTGGTACAATGACAGCATTTAAAAGGCATCTGGATGGGGACAAGAATAGGAAGGGGTTTGGGGGGATAGGGGCCGGGTGCTGGCAAATGGGGCTGGATTGGGTTGGGATATTTGGGTCAGCATGGACGGGTTGGGCCGAAGGGTCTGTTTCTGTGCTGTACAGCTCTGTGACTCTGTAATATCTGGGTCAGCATGGACAGGATGGGCTGAAGGGTCTGTTTCTGTGCTGTACATCTCTATGAGTCTCGTTGCATTTGACAAATCTACTGCTTCTTTGCCAACTGTTGGAGAGAGGGAGAGAGCGAGAGAGGGAGGGAGAGTGAGGGAGGGGAGGGGGAGGGAGAGAGGGAGAGGGGAGGAACGAGGGAGTCCTGCTCCTGATGACAAACCCGTCACTTACCCCCGCGGTACTGGCTCACCTCTGCACGGTTTCAGTTACTCGGCTCCTGCCCCCTGAACTCTCTGGGGCTCTGAATGTTTCTGAATGTTTCTGGGGACGGTCTGGTTGCCTGATAATGTCGAGCTGCCTACATTGGAACCTGCCTCCTCCCAGCACCTCGGTACCACTGACTCTGCAACTTTGAACGGAAACCTCCACCACAAGAGTGAGGGTAATCTCAACTCAAGTTTCTTATAATTACACGGCACTGTGGCTTCCACACTGGGTTCACTGGAGAAGCCAGGTCAAACGTGATTAAGAGATTTGTTCTCATTTAAACTCTTAACAGGAAGTTAAAAATCACGCAACACCAGGTTATAATCCAACAGGGTTTCTGTGGAAGCACCAGCTTTCAGAGCGCTGCTCCTTCATCAGCTAACTAGTGACTTCCAAATAAACCTGGTGGACTGTAACCTGGTGTTGTGTGTGAGTTTTAACTTAGTCCACCCCAGACCAACCCCAGCTCCTCCACATCGTCTTAACAGCAATGTATCTATTGGTCAGTGCATTCAGCACAGTGACTCTGTGATATCTGGGTCAGCATGGACGGGATGGGCCGAAGGGTCTGTTTCTGTGCTGTACAGCTCTGTGACTCTGTGATATCTGGGTCAGCATGGACGGGATGGGCCGAAGGGTCTGTTTCTGTGCTGTACAGCTCGGTGACTCTGTGATATCTGGGTCAGCATGGACGGGATGGGCCGAAGGGTCTGTTTCTGTGCTGTACAGCTCGGTGACTCTGTGATATCTGGGTCAGCATGGACGGGATGGGCCGAAGGGTCTGTTTCTGTGCTGTCCAGCTCTGTGACTCTATAACTTATGTAAATAAAAACCGAAAGAACTGCAAATGCTGGAAATCCGAAATTGCTGGAGAGACTCTGCAGGTCTGGCAGCGTCTGTAGGAGAGAAATCAGAGTGAACATTTCAGAGCCAGTGACTCCTTCCTCAGAACTGAATTCACATTGTGAGACACTCCCGCCCCACCCCCCCACCCCCCTTCCCCGACCATTCACTGCAGTGAATCCAGAGGCGTTAGCTGAATTCAGGACTTCAATTACCACAGGTACACCAAAGACACCCATCTCTGAAAAAGCAAGCTTTGTGAGCTCTGAAGATCTTCCCCCACCCCCCGCCCCTCGGTTCCACCATGACTGCACTGACCCAGTTTCCCGTGCTCTCGGTTTCTCTCTGACCTAGTTTCAGAGCCCGCTCTTACAGGCTGTTCAGCACACCCAGGACAAGGAGCTGTCTTCCTTCCAAACCCCTGTCTCCCTCTCGCTCCCTTCTCTGTGTCTCTCTCTCTCTGTCTCTGTATCTCTCTCTCCCTCTCTCTCTGTGTGTCCCTCCTTCTCTGTGTGTCCCTCCCTCTGTGTGTGTGTCTCTCTCTCTCTGAGTCTCTCCCTCTCTCCCTCTCTCCCTCTCCCTCCCTCTCTCCCTCTCTCTCTCTGTGTATCTCTCTCCCTTTCTCTGTGTGTGTGTGTGTGTGTCTGTGTATCACTCTGTATCATTCTGTATCTCTCTCTCTCTCTCTCTGTGTACCTCTCTCCCTTTCTCTGTCTCTGTATCTCTCTCTCCCTCTCTCTCTGTGTGTCCCTCCTTCTCTGTGTGTCCCTCCCTCTGTGTGTGTCTCTCTCTCTCTGAGTCTCTCCCTCTCTCCCTCCCTCTCTCCCTCTCTCTCTCTGTGTACCTCTCTCTCCCTTTCTCTGTGTCTGTCTCTCTCTCTCTCTCTCTTTGTGTCTCTCTCTCTCTCTGTGTCCCTCCCTCTGTGTGTGTGTGTCTCTCTCTCTCTCTCTGAGTCTCTCCCTCTCTCCCTCTCTCCCTCTCTCTCTCTGTGTATCTCTCTCCCTTTCTCTGAGTCTGTCTCTCTCTCTCTCTCTCTCTCTCTGTGTCTCTCTCTCTCTCAGTATCTCTCTGTCTATGTATCTCTCTGTGTATCCGTGTATCTCTCTCTCTGTCTTTCTGTGTCTCTCTCACGGTCTCTATACCTCCCTCCCTTCCTCTCTCTGTCACCCTGTTATAGGAAGGACATTATTAAACAGGAGAGGGTTCCGGAGAGATTTCCCAGGATGTTGCCGGGAATGGGAGGGTTGGAGTTATAACGAAAGGCTGGATAGGCTGGGAGTTTTTTCCCCGGAGCGTCGGAGGCTGAGGGGTGACCTTATAGAGGTTTATAAAACCATGAGGGGGACAGAGAGGGTGAATGGTGGGTGTCTATTCCCCCCAGGGTGGGGGGGATTTGAAGACCAGGGGGGCACATGTTTAAGGGGAGAGGAGAGAGATTTAAAAAAGACACGAGGGGCAACTGTTTTCCCCAGAGGGTGGTCCGTGTGTGGAATGACCTTCCTGAGGAAGTGGGGGGGGGGGGGGGGGACAGTTACAACATTTAAAAGGGATTTGGATAAGGACATGGACAGGGAAGGGTTGGAGGGAGATGGGCCAGGAGCGGGGGGGGGGGGGGGGGGGGGACTGGGTTAGTTTGGGGATTAGGGTCAGCACAGGCTGGATGGGCCGAAGGGTCTGTTTCCGTGCTGTAGGACTCCTCAGGAATAGAACACCCTCTGTATCCGGTGTTAAACGCGTGTCCC